>NC_090765.1:27532467-27552467 GCF_036898095.1 Palaemon carinicauda
AATCCTAATTTCTTTTTCATAAATCAAAATGAAAGTTTGTACTATTCAAATTCCACACAATTTTAGATCGCTAAATAACACTAAATCAAATTCAATCTAAGAGATAATCTAAAAGCTCTTTATAAAGATCAAGTACTCTTTCATATTCATATGACATTGGTAAGAATATCAGAAGTAGTAATGGAGGAGGCTGGAAAAGAGTGAAGGGAGGGAAGTCCCTGGGAACTACTATTTGCAGATGACCTGGAGTTGAAGGTTGAATCAGAATAAGAGGATATTAAAACATTTAAGAGGAGTTTGTGGAATGGGGAGGAGACAACTGAAATTCAATGCAAGCATAATACAGATTAAACAGTCTGGACAGTGGCAATGTAGATCATGTGGGAAAGGAGTTGTTGGTGTTTTGTATCCAATATAACAGAGCGTTACAAGAAATGACCAGGATTGCAAAATATGAACTGCATGAGTAATTATTAATGCCCAAATTGGGAGAGATAATAAAATGGAATAACTATATTGTGGTATAACGATTAGGTCTTACTAGAGGCAGAACTTTGCTGATACTTGTACCTTGATGTATCAAAGGTTTAAAAGTCCATCATGAATGGCAGAGACCAGAAACAAGTCATTGTGCTTGTCACGAAATGTCCTAGAGACCGACCATATATTCACATGGCCAGCATCCAAACCCCTCCACACCCAAACTAGGAACAGGGAGGACCAGGCAATGGCTGGTGATGGATAAACAGGGAGAATTATAGGCCCCAAACTCCCACATCTCACAAAGACAATAAGGTTCTAGGCACTAATTTAAACCAATAAGCTGAGAGCGAGGGTCATACTTCCATTCCTTGAATGTGAGCCAGGGACATCACTTAGTTACCATAAGGAAATAGAAAAAAAAAACAAGCAAAAGCCAGGAGGTAGCAAAAGGCGATTGCTCAATTACAGGTAAATAAAAATATCCCAGAGCAAAGACATGATACATGTATATGACCTGTACTATGGCATGCTGCAGAAACATGAGGAATGAATAAGGAAATTGAAGATTTTGAATTCATGCGACTAAAAATGCCAAGATTCATAGCAAGAATGCAATTGGAAGATTATATTAAGAATTAAAATATAGCTGTAAGCCACTGGGGTTCAGTGAATGGAAAATAGACTAAAACAATGAGATGGTTTGGATTTGTGAAAAGAAGAGATATAAAACAGATGGTCAGAATATCAATAGATATGGAAGTAGCAAGACAAACACCCTCAAGAAACCCCATGAAAACATGGTAAAATGACAAGTGAAAGCCAAGACAGATAGGAATTTTATGGAAAGGTGCACAAGAAAAAAAGACAACAGAGTTAGGAACTCCTTTAACATTTAACCTTACAAACAAAAGGGATGATAGGAAAAGATTATTGATGTTGCTCTTGTTGAAGATTGCTTGACCGTTGTGGTCAGACATGGGCTCTTGCTATTAAAGCATCCTACTGTAAAGGCATTAATGATGATGATAATATGATTTGTTGATAAATACTGTACATTTTAATTCAACTTCATACCATATATTATCAACTCACCTGACCCCTAAAAGCAGCTACATTGATTTCTGGGTACTGGTTACAATAGTAACGAGAAAAGTTGACAGCGTTGCCAATGTGAGCACCAGTATGCAATGCTGGAAAGTTTGAAGGAAAAATACAGAACACAGCCCATAACTCTAAATTCTACAAAATATCATCTTTTATTTATGGTAAATGTACAGTATCTTTGAAAAAATAGGCTATCATATATTACTCCATCATTTTATAAAGGGTTATAAAGACCTAAACTAAAAAATAACAGTCAATTATATCCCTTTTCATGCATTCAGTTACAAATGATGGTTAGATGAAATTTTGGAATTAAAAGATTGTCGATACTAATTTTTGACTAATACTGTACTTCATGTTACTAAATTATACACCAGAAAGTTAAATTTTGCTAATACGAAAATTTTTTTTGCCTGTATTTTCAGATAAAGAGTTTATTTTAATAATCCTTCTGCTTAATTAACAAGTATAGTATATTATTGTATTCAATTTACATTATCAATCTATTTGTAAATATCCCCTCAAAATATAAATGTACTGTACTGGATTCCAAAGTAGATAGTATATTAAAGATAGATTAATATGGCATTATGAAACACAATGCTATACAGTACTTTATAGTGTTTAATCAACATGGATCTGATTATCAACAGCAATTTCCAAGTACCTAAATGAAAACAAAATGAAAGCTTCCCCAAAACCCCCTTCTTAGGGTGGTGTGCAGTATAATTCCATTACATTAATTTAAAAACAAAAAATAAGTAAAAATGAAACAGTACAGTCATAAAATAATAAGTTTCAAATAATTCTTATGCTGCTAAATTCACAAAGCTTAAAATACTCAAGCACATACAATATCACAAAGAAAATTTAGCATTAAAAACCCACTTACCAGAAGATATTATCACAGTTAGAGCAATCATAGTGTGGACTGACTTTGCAGTCTGAGTCGCGCTACTTGTAAAAAATGCCGGCAGAGAAGCTGGACGATTTTCCTTGCCTGATCGGAATAATGATATGAAATACTGGAAAGCTGAAGAAAGGCTGGTTGCTAATGCCCGACACATAGGGACCACTATGACACAGCAAGATAAATTCAGAATTGCAGCTGTGCCACGTGAAATACACATACATACCTGGGAAAAGCCAAAAAATAAATAGCTGTATAGTCCTATAACTTTCTAAACTGTAGGACATTAAAATACATGATCTGAGTGGAGAAAAAACCTTCAGTACTTCCTGAAAATTCAACAGCCCATTGGTCTGTCAAACCAACTTTAAATCATCCTAAATTGCAATATCTCACCCAAACAGAACACTCAGTAAAATTCATTTTGCTTCTAAGTGCAACCCTGCAACATGGTATCCTTTTATCTAAGAGCAAAAGAAATTCTTCTCAGTTGGCTTTACCTTCAAATTAGTTTTTCTACCTATGGCATCAATATTTTAACTCTTCCAAATTATTCAGTTCATTAAAATTGACCAGTATGTTGCTACAATGTCAAACTGGTTGATCAAAGTTGACTTCCTGGCATGATGGCTGAAGGATTTTTGCATACAGAACAGTGCTTTCAAGTCAATGGGTTTGGTGGCTAATACACACAATCACATAAGTACTAAAATACAATAATAGAAGAATTAATTAAATTTTTCTTTCATTGAATCATCAAAAATATAACAAAATCACAATCAAATATCATAAAAAGCGCAAGTCGAAAGTAATCAAAATTGACGGCACTGAAAAATTTTTGGTAAGAATAATAGCAAAAAGGAAATGGCTCATACCTCTTCAATGTTACTAATAGACAATACAATGATCACAGTATGGACTTAGAAGGATAAAAAAAGAGACAAATAAGAAATGAGACTATTTTCATCAGATATTTAAAATAATTTGATACAAACTGTTTATTCCTTCGCCAACGTTGCTTCGAAGGTTATGTTTTGATAAGCTTATGTTTGTATGTCTGTCTGTGTTTTTGTAATTTGTATATCTCAAAAACTATTTGACCGAATCTCATGAAATTTCGTGGGATTATTGGCTATATTCCCAGGACAATTAGATTAGATTTTGGGAGTGATTGGGTCAAAAGTCAAGGCTAAGGTCACGAAAATGTTTAAAATATCTTTTTGTCATATTGTGGTCAATTTCTATCTGATTTGCATGAAACTAGGTCCAAAATTTGCATAATTCAATTGCCTATATTGTGATGTACAACATGATATACTGTAGTATTGTAATTACCCTTGTTTACTTATGTTTGTATGTGACTTGCATAACTCAAAAACTATTAGACCTAATTTCATGAAATTTGATTAAATTTTGGAAGTGATTAGGTTAAAGGTCAAGGTCAAGGTAACAAAAGGTAAAAAAATGACTTTTTGCTATATCATGGTCAATTTGTATCCGATTTGCATGGAACTAGTGCCAAAATGAGCATAATTCAATTACCTATCTTGAAATATACAACATGACATAAAAGTTATGTGCTCAACTTAGTGCCCATTCTGGTTTGATACTTAATACATGTAATATATGTTTATATATAATATATATATATATATATATATATATATATATATATATATATATATATATATATATATATATATATATATATATATATATACACCCACACACACACACACACACACACATATATATATATATATATATATATATATATATATATATATAGAGAGAGAGAGAGAGAGAGAGAGAGAGAGAGAGAGAGAGAGAGAGAGAGAGAGAGAGAGAGAGAGAGAGAGAGAGAGAGAGAGAGAGAGAGAGAGAGAGAGAGAATACTACACAATAACTTAAAATACATGCAAGAAATTATTTTCCTGAAAATTTCAACTAACCACAGTTATGAAAGCATCACATTCCAAATAAAGTCCTGACTTTGGTTTGTGGACTATTTTGATGTAAACAAGGAAATACCTAGATATAATTGACTTTCAACTGCTATAGGATTACAGTACTGTGTTTACACAATAGGGGCCTAGAACTTCAGTCTCGATATATCAAGGTAAGAGGCGTAGGCCTATATTTAGATTTTGTAAAGAATGACAAGATTTAAATGTGTCCCTGGCAGTAAATCTGGAGTGCCGTTCCCAATTGTTTTCATTGATCTTCAAACAATAAAAAAATCATATGTAGTAAAAAAAACTTACCCCTAACATCCGTCTGAGATAATAATACTTTGGGTCTTTCTTGTATCCCATGTATTCCACGTAGAAGAATCCGAAGCAAATAGCCACCCACGATATCTGCAAAGAAGAATGAAGCTATAGTAATAGAGGTCACCTTTGTTTAAGATTTCACACAGAGGAATTGAGTAGTTAAAGTAAATTCCGGAATAAGGCAATAAAGATATATATATATATATATATATATATATATATATATATATATATATATATATATATATACACACACAGTATATATATATATATATATAATATATATATATATATATATATATATATATATATATATATACACACAGTATATATATATATATATATATATATATATATATATATATATATATATATATATATATATATATATATATATATATATATATATATATATATATATATATATACAGACATCAAGGAATAAATGAAAAGAAATGAAGAAACTGAGATTTACGATTGATCTTATAAAACAACGCGTCAAAACTACTGAAGTCATCCGAGTCGAAAACACATTGATTTTAGAATTTCCTATTAAGGAAACTAGAAATAAAAACACATTACCTAACAACTTGCATATAAAGCGGAAGGGAGTTAAAAAAAAAAACTAAATAAAAGACCTAGGAACAAAATATGACGCATCATAATGAGTCAAACCACAGACAAAACTTGTTTGTCTGTGGTCAAACTTAACGATTTAAACTTAAAAAGTTCGTCTCCGGTGAAAAGTACAGCATTGGGAGTTATGTGACCTGAGCAGAATTAACTGCAGACCTCAGCACAATTCATGTGCAAGAAATTGAAATAAGGGACCAAAACCTCTGACGGTAAACTGGAAGAACACCATCAATAGTAGTAATTGAAAAGTGATAATTTCTAAAGCTGCGAGCAGCTCAAGGTATGTGCAGGATGCATCGATAAGAAATGTTAGGGTTCTCTTGTTTGAGGGTACACTCGGGCACATTATTCTATCTTATTTCTCTTCCTCTTGTTTTGTTAAAGTTTTTATAGTTTATATAGGAGATATCTTTAATGTTACTGTTATTGAAATATTTTATTTTATACTTTATTTTACCTTGTTTCCTTTCCTCACTGAGCTATTTTCCTGGTTGGAGCCCTGGTCTTAAAACATTTTGCTTTTCCAACTAGGGTTGTAGTTTAACAATTAACAACAAAACAACACGCATAGAGGGAAGAAATACATTGACATACTATAATCAATATAAAATAGTCTTACCTACGGAAGGAGCAAGGGACTGTTTAGATGGAGACTAGTAAAACACGGAAGCCAGTGAGTTTGATCAAAAGGTTAGAAAAAAAAGAGTAAAGGGTAAAAAATACTTGTTTATGAAAAATGAAAGTACAGAACAGTGTAAAATCATGCTACAAAAAAAATGCAGGAAAAATATAAGTAAAAATTGTAGAAGCAAGAGTCAAAGAGATTGGAACCATGTTTGTGAAGTGAACGGCCAGATATTTAGCTAAATAAACGCTCGGGTTCTTGTTAATTTTTGATACTGCATAATGATACTGTGCTTTGGAATTTCGTCAAAGAGGTATTGGTGGTTGTGAGAAGTCTTTCACAAAATAAAAACCTTACTGTTAACCATTACAACAAAAGTGAGCGTGAATTTGTGTCTCCAACTGACCCTCTTGTAATTTAAATGTACAAAGACGAGAACAAAATTCACAAAATTCGCTCAGGTAGGCCTATATCTAAAATTCTAAACTGTCCGTGTGGCAAATATGATGCACAAACCAGTAACAGTTTCATGAACTGTATAAATTTTTCCAAAGAGACTAGTAATAAAGAGCTATAGCATCGATGGAATATCCGTCTAAGCCAATATCATTAAAAGATTTGCTTAAACGTAAATAAAATAGAAAATTTAGTGCGATACGCAGTTTAAATATAATCAGGATTCTTAGCACAGTAAGTGTAAATTGTTTTCATTATACACGAATTTGAAAATGTCCAGATTTTGTCATACGCTGGAATACTTATTAAACAATTAGAAAAATCTTTAAAAATGACATCCCAGAATCTACACTTATTTTGAAATAAGTAAACAATAGCTGAAGCCTCCTTTTCAGCGCAGGCGCATATCTGTTGATCACTGCAACTTCTTGAAGTGTATAAATGTCATACAAAACCCATATCTTGTTTATCTTTCACACAATGCCGTCATCTTTAGCACGGCAAGTGTGGCCTCTTGAGACTTGATTCGGTAAAGTGGACGTGTACACGAGCAAACAAAATACACAATGACGTCATCTAAGTAAACACACACACCAAGGTCACCCATACTCTCAATTCTTAATTCGACAACCAAAATATAAACCATAGCAAACAACTAATAAACAAGTGATGCGATATACAATCCATTTACGAGTTAGATTTGGGTTTTTTTTTTTTTTTCTAGATCTTGGATCCCAGATTATTGCTCTCACGTCATATATGTGTGTATGTATATACATATACATGTATATATATATGTATGTATATATATATATATATATATATATATATATATATATATACTTACCACACTACATGTGTAACAACAATATTCATCAGAAACTACACTCCAAACTGGTTTTTTTTTCTTTTTTAATCAACTACAACAGCGTTTTTCAAATTCTACAAATCAAGCCAGTGATAGATTAACTGTTTCAGAAACTAATTCTTATTCCTTTTCCTTTCAAACCCACATATAGTTATTATCATGCTCTTATAGATTACACACAAACATACACATACACGCACACAATGGATCAGAGTAAAGTCTCCCACCATCACCATGCCGCAGTTGACCAGCATGGTGATGAAAATGGCCAAATCACAAACATGACTAAGGACATGTCTGAGGCCTTTATCCTGTACTTGACTAGAAACGGCTGCATTTGTTGTTGTTGAATATATATATATATATATATATATATATATATACATATATATATATATATATATATACATATATAATATATATATATATATACATATATATATATATATATATATATATGTATATATACATATATTTATATATACGTATATATACATATATATATACATACATACATACATATATACATATACATACATACATACATATATATACACACACATATATATATATATATATATATATATATATATACATATATATATATATATAATATATATATATATGTATATATACATATATATATATATATACATACATACATACATATATACATATACATACATACATACATATATATACACACACATATATATATATATATATATATATATATATATATACAGATAGAATAGTGTGCCTTAGTGTACGCTCAGGCAAGACAACTCTAACCCAAGACAGTGAAAGAAAATGGCACAGAGGCTACGACACTACCCAAGACTATAGAACAATGGTATGAGTTTAGGGTGTCTTTCCCCTGGAAGAGCTGCTTATCATAGCCAAATTGTCTCATATCCTTACCAAATGGAAAGTAGCTACTGAACAATTACAGTGCAGTAGTTAACCCCTTGGGTGAAGCAATTTTTGGTTATCTCAGAGTTTTCAGATGTATAAGGAAAGGGGAGAATATATAAAGAAAAGGCAAGAGTATGCAGTGTATGTATGTATAGGCAAAGGAAAAATGAGCCGTAACAAGAGAGGAGTCCAATTTCAGTTTTTCTTCATGTACAATAATCAGATATAATTTGACATCAAAATCATAACTTTTGTATTAACTAATCTGAGATTAGGAATACCAAGACCTGTTTACGTATAAGGGAAGGTAAGAAGAGGATATAGGAACACTTACTAGGGAGACGAGGTTAGGAAATGTTCAAGAACAATGAAAATTAATTTGTGATGCAGCTGAATGGTAGCGGCAGGGGATAGAAAAAAAAAAGATAATAGTCAGAAAGAAATAGAGGGTAATTGATAAAATAAAATATTTGGGGGATGAAAGTAATGAAGAACTTCAGAGAGAATGAGGGTTATTCTCACGGAAAGAAAAGGCAGAGTTCAATTAATAGATGGAGTCATAATAAAATATCATCAAGAGATACTCTCTCAAGTTGGGACAGTCCTAGTTTAAAGAGAATTAGTGAGAATAATTATAAAACTGGCTATTGACTAAGTAAGGAGAGCAATTAAGAAACTGCGAACAGACGGGGACTAGAAATTGATGTTATTACAAATGAACGACTCAAATAAAGTGGTTGACTTTGCTCAAAATGACCGACCAGGGGCTATATGACATCCCCGGAAGAAGGGAAGGTGTCAAAAGAATGGGTAGAAGGAATCATTATTCTATTACATAAAGGTATAGGAGATAAAGGAAACTGTGAAAACTTATATGATCATGGCATTACTAAGTATACCGATAAGTATATGATTTTTATAGGAAAATTAAAACTAACAACATTACTTATAGGGGTAGAATAGCATGTTACGAAACGATTAGGTTAGGTTAAAAATATCAAAGATACTGGAAAAAGTTGTGGCATACATTGACCTATAAAGAAATATTGAGAAAAAAATCATAAATGGGAATTTTAACAGGTATTGATGCATTGTATGGAATGTAAGGTTTTGAAGAATATTAAAGATTTCTTATGAGGCGATCAACCTTGTGTTAGAAGATTTAGACAGGAGTGTGACTGGTTTGGTGCACAAATTAAGTATCTGAGATTTAGTGTGTCACTCTTGACTCTTCATGAAGTGATTCTAAGAGACAGATAGTACAGAAAATGTGAAGTTCAAAATTCTAGGATAAGAAAAGGAGTCGTGGCTGGAACGTAGAATGTTTAAGATTTGCTGACAATACAGTACCCATTGGGGATAGTAATGAGAAACTGCAGAAACTGGTTAAAAGTTTAAATGTTTGCAATATGAAAAAAAAAAATCATAGTAAATCTGAGCAGGTGTAAGGTTTTATGGTTAAACTGAAACCAGATAGCTGGAGTAAGAATATTGATATGGGATGAAATGGAAATCTTTAATAGATCAAATATTCGGTGGCAAAAATAACAGATGGTAGCTATGATGAGATACAATACAAGGTTGGTCATAAAATGGACGAAAGAAGCAAGTAAAAGATTTGGGAGACATTAAAGCCAACTCTCCAATATGTAAGTAAAGTGTGGACGTTGCATGTAAATGAAAAAATAATATTGAAGCAGTTGAGAGGAACTGGCGGTACAGTGTATTTGGTACATAGTTTATAATGTCTACTTATATATGATCTTCCATTCACAATTCATCAAGGGTGTAATACTATACAGAATAAGGGATACTCGCGTGACACCGTAAACTGACTATACAGTACTCATAAATGGTTTTTATGAGTCTTGAGTTGTCATAGTGCTCCGCTCTCTCTCTCTCTCTCTCTCTCTCTCTCTCTCTCTCTCTCTCTCTCTCTCTCTCTCTCTCTAAATGCTAATGGCAGTATGAGATACAGAGACAGGAAATAAGTATCTTTTCATTCTTGCGAAAACCTAGATGTTAAATTCAATGTTTGTTCATATATCGTGATTAAAAAATATACTTAAATTATCACTTACCGTTATTTTAGAACCTAGACCTTTCCTTTAAGTTCATAATGTATATATATATATATATATATATATATATATATATATATATTGCAATGCAGAGGCCGGCGTAACCATCATGTTTATGTTCTAAATTGTTGGCCTAGTCAGTTTCATTGTGAGGTGTTTAAGTCAGCTATATCAAAACGTAGATTATGTAAAATCAAGTTAGTATGAAAAAATAGCAAAACAGTAACAGTGAAAGAAATAATGGCCAGCAAAGAAAACAATTATGTATACGAATAAGCATGATATTTACAATATTTTAAGATTCACAAAATACTCAAAAGTTCACCTATTATTAGTCATTTATAGAATCGTCATATTCTAATACAGGATTTAGTTTTGTAAGTCTCTATGATTTGAGATTCAGATGTTAACATGATCGGCGACTTCTGAAGGTCAAACAAAAAAATTTCGGAGAGCAGTTTCGAATGTAAAAGATTATAATCAATTAGAAACACAGCTTCTGATGATATCCGATCTTCTAATGTTTTCTTGTTATATTTGTACATCAGAAATGTTGTAAAAACGGGAAAAAATCTGTATCACAAAAATGTCTCCACACGAGCAATGTTAACCATGTACTATAAACACATTCAGCTCTCTTAGCCTTTCCATAAATATTTCCTCGAAACTGTTTTACATTTGCGCTTTTAACACTTCAAGTTCCTTTCAACCCGGGAAATTAGTGACAAAGCTAAAAGTGGACAAGAAGAGCGTTTGGGAAGGTTTGCTATTTTTTTCTCTAAAAGTTCCTTATCCACTTGTATAGTCAGGCGCTGTTTCTGTGTTGGAGAGAACATTGGTTAGATGGCACGGGGTGAAGAGATAAGACCCTCCCCTTATTTACTTTTCAGATGCAAAATACAAGGCATAGATATATTCATACCTTGGCAAAATATGCGGTTGTTTTGACAGGCGAAAGTGAGTTTGGCATTTACGTAACGAGGAGGGGAAGTCCATACTTGAAGAGATGTCTGTCACTCGTTTTGTTTATCTTAATCTTTTTTCTTTCGTGGAATATAAGGAATATATATTAGCCGTCTGATTTACTAACACGTTTCGACTACAACGGCACAAATTCTGGATAATAACTGAAAGACATTAATTGTCAAAAGTGTAATTAACTAGAAGAGACAGTGGCAACAACAGCTGTGTAGACTTGGATTTATACATGCTAGTCCTCAGAGATTGATTGATTGATTTTGAGTTTAATGGCATCCCGACATCGAAGGTCATTGACGTCAATATCTTTTATTATACATAAAGAATAAAAGAAAATTCAATCTAAAACCATAGGAGCGAAGATGTACTTATTTAAGCTGAATAGCTTTCAGAAGATTCTGTTTTTGAAATAAATATAAAAATATCACTAGCATACTGTAGTACCACACGTCCTGCCCAAGAATCTTCGGCAAGGATGAACACACCATCCTCACCTCGAGCCTCAAATAGATATCTGTTTCTCAAGGTGCTAAGAGTGGGGCATTCGGTCAACAAGTGCCTCACGTATGTGCGCGTGTATATATATATATATATATATATGTATGTATGTATGTATGTATGTATGTATGTATATATATATATATATATATATATATATATATATGCACACACACACTGGATATATTGACGAACTAAGAAGGGTTGAGGGTGTGGACTGGGATAGTACTCTTAAGACCCTAATCAAACACGCGTGGAAGGACATGTCCGAGGGGCCTTTGTTCTGCAGTGGACTAGTAACGGCAGATGATGATGATATATATATATATATATATATATATATATATATATAAATATAAATATAAGGGTGCAGTTCCGAGCAAAATTAGGGTACGTCACTATCATAACATTATCTCTTAACTTGTAGATGTGAGATAAGCTCCAATGCAGAAATCTTCCATATCATCAGCCAGTACATAAATAGTAAATAATATACGCAGAAAGGTGAGCAAAGGTGTGCAGCACCTTTATATTACCACAAACCTCTGTCCCCCAACCATATCTGCTGTGGCACTTGTTTGTTATCACCTACACACTTGCGCTCTCTGGATATTGCTTCCCTTGTATTTCAACACCTATAACACCACTAGTAATCACTTTCTCAAACTCTCTTTCCTCCCCAAAACTCCCAATTTCTCAACAGTTACCATCGATTATGCACTTTTACATTCTCCATCCTGTCAGCCATCAAACTGCATTCAGAGAAACTAATTAGCAAGTGTTAGGTAAAGTTCCATCTACTCCTTTTCTTTACCCATTCTGTGATTCAAATTTATTCACATTAACATACCAAATGAGCCCCCAACCACTTTCAGTATTCCATTTGTCAATCTTTCTTACCTCTATTTACCCGTATAACCTTATTCTTGCCAACATTGTCCAGCCATGGGGTCTAGGAATAAAATTTCCCATAAAATTTAACAACTACTATCAAGTAACGGAGTGCTACCCATACAAGTAACATTAGCATCAATTTTTCAATAAGGAACAGTTTTTGGTCCTATTTTCTTCATTGCTACTTTACATGATAAAAACAACATTCAGATAAAGCTCACTGAAATCTTCCCGTTGGGACTTTTACGATCCAGAATGCAAAATCTCTCAAGAAAACTGCAAATAATTTAAAAAAAGAACTAGATTCTCATAACAGCTATTCTCCCTTGACAAAGAGAAATAAATATAGACTTTAATAGGAACACCACCAAACGTTGGTAAAGAATCTCAAAATATGGCTCAATATCCGCCGAAAACGCCATTGCGGTGAATAAAAGCCCCAAATCAAACACCATGGAGGCAACATTTCTGGCAATCTCTAAATGTCAAATCATGGCGACTTAATCAAAGCAAGCGGTCGTAAATTGTCAGCATAAAATATGAAAACATTAAAAAAATGTTTACCAAAATGGTCTTACCAATCTAACAAACCAGCCACATCTAAAGTTTCTCTAAGTTTAGATTCGTGACTCATATTCAAAGTCGATAAAAAAAATTCTACGTTGCAAAGAAGCCTCATGAGATGATTAATACATCTGATAAAAAGTCAAGAGCTCAAACGGATCCCTCATAAGCAGAGTATATAAAATAATTTATAATGAGTCTCTTAATATTGCCAATATATACAATCTTGATGTGAAAATGCTTTTCACTTACAAAATTGTAAAAAGTGAAATAAGAGGATATAGTTGGAGCGACTACGGTATATTGCAAACTAAACCAGCACAGGAACCCAACAAAAACATCATCATCATCATAACAACAACAACAACAACAACAACAATAATAATAATAATAATAATAACACGAGGAGGATTATATCTTGAATGGGAGACTTAAGGTAATTTCAGTGTAGTTTTTGTTGTTGTTACGAAACACAAACACCCCAAAACCAACATACGTAACATCAGCGGTCTGACAAAGTCCAAACAAACAAGGGAGTCCTGCGCTTTTCCTTCCTTAATGAGTTCCAAACCAACACAACCTGCTCCTTCCTGCCGCCTCCTTCCCTCCTCAATCAATCAAGAAAGGCCCTAAATTGCCCCTTCGTTTTCAAGAACTTTCAATCTGGATTCGGTAAGATATACAGCTTATATTCTCACAGAATTTCAACAGATTTTCAAGGTCTGGTGTAAAACTTTGAGTAATATAAATATTTTCAATATCATTGTATATTCAGTAAATCAGTTATTACATTAAAACGTAAAAGTGGTTCACGATAACAAGAGATTTGCTTTATTAATCAAATTATCTCGTTAGTGGATAAATGAGAACGTAGCAATCCGTTAATTTGGGCCGTGCAAAAAAAAAAAAAAAAAAAAATTCTATTGCAGTAATCATTTACTTTTTTGGTGTCATTATAGACTCATTTTCGCCCATAAGACTGCTGAGAGAGAGAGAGAGAGAGAGAGAGAGAGAGAGAGAGAGAGAGAGATGCATGAACGCTTGTAGAGCTGTACGAAGGAATTGTATGGCATAGAAAGGAATGCTCAAGCAGATAGGCTATAAGGAAAATGCAAATTGATGTTGTAAATTAAGAAGAATTACAGAAAACGGGAAGAAGATCCATGTTTGGCTAAAAATATACACGGAGCCTCACAGTCTCCCGACGACACCAAACCAGCACAGAACAAAATGCTCACATCAGAGAGTAATAAATCATAAACCTTGGAGTAGAGGTCTAACAGGCTGCCAGTTTTAATGAAGAACTGCAGTTACCAAAGTAATAATTTAGGATTTTTTATGATTTACCCAACTACAGGAGGTAAAAAGAGACATTAGGTAAGATTTATTCTGCCCTTACAGCAAAGGGACAAAGGCCCGCAACTTACGACACAAGCCACTTACCCAACTCATGTGAGTTATTCCATATGCTAATTGAAACTCTACCATTTTTCAGTATTTTCTATGGCCATAAATTACACCCTAGCGTTAGTTCATTTCCTATAAATAGTACCTCAGAAAGAAGTGTTCAATTTCCAAGTTTCAATACAATTTGTCTTGTTTAAAATATGAAATTACGACGAAACAGATACTAACATTACAATAAAGGAAAGAACTAACGTCTAATAGTCCAATTTTGTTGGGTTTACTTTTAGGAGCGAAAGTCCCAGGATGATATTAAAAAAGGGGAGGCAATTGCAGTGCACGTGGATATACAGTAGGTTAAGTTCCTACAGCAGCCTCGTTATTTAACCCTAAGCGTTCACATTCCTATAACCATTCTTGACAAACAAGGAAACCCAAAAGGTATACGGTCAGAAACCTTTCTCTCAGGATGAATTTTCGTAATAGCAAATTGTACATAACCATACAGTCCCATGGCAGGAAAATAAAGATTAATCCACTAACTTACTCTAGGCACAATTACGGCAAGAGAAACGGATTAGAAAACACAGGCTGCTGACAAGAAATTTAAAGAAGCCTTATGGTTACGTAGCAACCTTAAATAAGGTTTATCAGTACTACTTCAAATCAAACTTATTCAAGGTGTACTAACAGGAAAGTTCATGAAAAGAATATTAAGAACTACGCAGACTTAAAATTGGTCTCGGCTGCCATATTTCTACTTTTGCCAATCAGGATGCAGTTAATATGATAATAATATCTATCTAGGAGTGCAGGGCAGTTGAACCCTACTGTTGTTATCAATACTTTAACGAAATCGGGATACATATTTGGTTAGAGGAAAGGGCTACCTCCAAAAGGTTACCTACAAGTTTTGCGATTATGCCAAACTTGCTTCTCCTCTCTTGACCTTTCACTTCATGCATAGCGACAACATGAAGTATTCATTCCATTTTGTATACGGTACTTTTGATACGAGATTCCATTACGTTGATAAATCCTGATAAAATTTGAATTTTAACCCTTTCGCCAAATACACATTCAAATCCATTCTGCAGCTCTCAATTGAAGACAGTGGCTGCAAAGTTTCATGCTCTTCACTGTGAAATCAGGTAAAAAAAAAAGGACTAATTCAATCTTTAATTTTTGAGAGTTATCTATCAATTACACCAGGGGCTTTCGACCAGAGGGGTGAGATTTCAAGTCTTCAGGGGGAAATTGAGACCACAATAGTAAACTCAAACTTTTAGAATGTTGATTTTATTTCGCCTTTAGGCTCTGCAGTGGCCAGTATAATAATAATAATATATGTAAAATTGTAAATATATGTACTAATATAGAAAAAATAGAATGGATATTTTTGTTTATCATGGACATATTTGAAATAAACTTTTTGAAGTAGTCAAGTGTTGAAAGGAGAGGAAATGACATAGAGACATGTGTTGAAAGGGATGCGTGGGGAAAACAGATATAAAAGGTCGAGCACCACAGCATTATACTTTCAGAGAACTCATTTGCCAAGATACATTAAATCTTATAGATATGCGACACAAGTAATAAAAAGACAGGAGTTGCTCCTTCCCAAACTACCCCCACCGTAAGGCTCTACACACTGTTCGTTGTAAAGATTCAATCAACAACAGTTATAAATACTAAATAGTGTAGCCATGAATAAAAAGATTAATTTCCATTGACGGAAAATAGTGTAGTAGTAATTTTTATATTAAGACTCGAAAAATAAATTTGTTTTACTCATGCTAGTGTCACATCTATACAAACAATTCATGAATTAGAATTTCCATTGTTACCAATTCCAGTTTTTTCATGGATGTATAAAACTGGTAATACTAATAAGGCATTAATCTGAAGCATTCTTAACAATTCTTAATCAAGAATAGTCTGCCATCCAAGCTCCAACAAGTGGAGAAAACATATATCAACAACACTTCTTCTTTTTGCATATAAAAAAAGAGAACACACTAGAGGTAAAGAGAAACAAATCCAAATAAACATATAGTACATACTGTATATACAAGGTGGCGCTCAACATAATATGGCTCTCTCTCTCTCTCTCTCTCTCTCTCTCTCTCTCTCTCTCTCCCTGTTACATAAGCCGGGTTCTTCGCGATAAGCGTCTCATATAGCACATGAGGCGCCTCAAACCACCCACCAGAGACACATTAAGGGATATTGAAAGCATATGCAGAAAAGCCACGGAGTGTGCTTCTAAGTCAGAGGACGCAGCTGATGGCCTGGCATAGAGCATCATGCCTAAATCAGAATTCTTACGTGGGACCTCGTTTTGGATATGCTATTTTCTTTGGATCTAGATGGCAGAAATCTCTTTGACACTTTTCGGTACCGTTATCAGGAGAGAGAGAGAGAGAGAGAGAGAGAGAGAGAGAGAGAGAATTGTATGAAAGTATAAATTCATTGTATTAATATACCGCACAAGCAATAGTGCTAATGAACAATATCTATCTATCTATCTATATATATATATATATATATACGGTATATACATATATACACACGCATATAATTATTATACATACATACATAATTATATATTTATATATACTGTATATATGTGTCTAATGTGTAAATATATATACGTATATATATACACATATACACACACACACACACACACACATATATATATATATATATATAATATATATATAACTATTTGTTCAATTACAGGGTTACTGACCCAGCAGCGTGCGCAAAAGTTGAGAGAGAGAGAGAGAGAGAGAGAGAGAGAGAGAGAGAATCCTTTTCTGCCTGACCTTGAAAAGTTCGATACAAAAAACGCCCATATGAACACTGAAATGCAATGCTCGTTCTGTTGTTAGGCGAGCAAAGGAAACTCGCCCCTTCACCGCTCTCACTTCCCTTCCCTTAACCACCACCCCTTCAATATTTAAATTATTCATAAGTCCACACGACAAGGTCATTCAAGCCATAGCCATGGATTATCGGTCAATGACCCAACCAGTTATTCTTTCCTCAAAAATATCTTTCAACTTTACGATGTGTTGCAAAGCATAAAAAAGTTTACTGATAAAAAACGCCATAAAACTATTTATTGGAGCGAAGAGTATACGATAGAAAAAAATACCCACGTGCAGTATTACGAAAGTCTTGAAAATATAATTGCAATCGTTCAGGAGCCGATAGAGGACAGGAGAGTGTCAAGGGTGCAATGTCAATGTCATGAGATCTTGCAATAATGGCTTGAGGGGATTGGTAACGATTGGGCTGAAATTCCAATACGTTACCTAATACTACTCTCATCGGTTTTCACTTACATCGTATTGGCACGATATATATATATATATATATATATATATATATATATATATATATGTGTGTGTGTGTGTGTGTGTGTGTATATAAATAAAGTGTATAAATGCTCATCTATATTCATATCTCTTTCAAATTTAAGGATAGCAGGCTTTGCTTTCAATGCTTCTTTGATAATGTCACTTCTTAGAAATTACAAAAGTAAAAAAAAATCGTATGGAATACATTATCGATATTCAATTGCAGTCGACGTAAAGCAATCCGAATACTAAAAACTAAGTAAAGGCCCGGTCCCACCGCCCGAATGTTGCTGAAGCGTTCCTTGAACGGTAGGGAGGTGGACCAAACCCTCAAAAATTTAATTTAACGTTTTTACGTTCGGTCTCTATTAGGCTGCTGAACGTAGCAAATCCTCGCATATTTTCGGGAGTTTTCTTACACCTCTATTATGGAAGTTGCTAACTTATGCAATAAGGATATTGGTATACAGGATGTCGAAAAGTTTCAGTCGCTTTTTTTATTAATACACTGTTTAAAAAAACCCCGCAATTTTAATCAAGATACAGATAATTCTTACCCTACTTTATTATCTTTTACAGGTTGGTGACTGTAATATCACTCCGCTACGCTTTTCGACATCCTGTATACCAATACCCTTATTGCATAAATTAGCAACTTCCATAATAGAGGTGTAAGAAAACTCAGGAATTATGAGAGGATTTGCTACGTTCAGCAGCCTAATAAAGACCGAACGTAAAAACGTTAAATTAAATTTTCGAGGGTTTGGTCCACCTCCCTACCGTTCAAGGAACGCTCCAGCAACGTTCGGGCGGTGGGACCGGGCCTTAACAAACACTTCTTAAGGAGAGCTGACTAATAACCAACATGTACTCACTTCACCAAATCCCTTTCGACCAGTACCTAATGTAACAGTAATGTTATTCGTGCCCTCGACAGGTAACACGCACTCACGACGTGGGATGAATGGCCAAGCAAAATAACATTTAAAGAAACTTGAAAAGGAGCAATGAATAATTCAATAAATGCCTTGACAAAGGTATAGATAATCTTTTATTGGATATAAAAATCTTTCATCGACGAAGAAAGTCTGGTGGGTAATTTTCATTTGACAAAAGTATTTTACAGTAACATGACTCAATTTCAAATGCACCTAACACCAAATTAAAAAAAAAAAAAAAGAAAAAAAAAGTTATAGCTTTTCAATTAAAAACATAATCATTCATAAAAAGATTTCTTTCTCTGATAAGTGGCTGGACTAATTATTTTTCAAAGTAGTCAACTAGTTTTCTTCCTGCAGTAACTGCAACATACGAGTCACAATCTAAACGTGGAGCGCTGCTGAAATACGAAATATCAGGACATAGCGGTTAACATGCAGCAATTTTGGACATAATAATCAAATAGAACTGCTAGACTGTACAGTTCAGGCATAAGTGCTCTACACCGCGCTCAGTTTCTATACCTATTCATGGTGTCGTTGAAGGATGGATTGCCGACGGAGTTTCTTTGTTCAATGCTGGTGAAGATGCTGAGAGCTTAAATAAGATACGAAGAGGACAGATCTCCAGGCGAGATTGTGGGCTTTTCAAGTAAAATGGTAAAGTATCCCACTGTAGAAGTTTTATTCCAGCTGTGATCAAGTAGTGGAATAATCTTCCTAATCAAGGTAGTTGAATCGATGAAACTGTTGAACAGGCTGACATGAGTCTTTCTATACTGTATTTATGAAAGATCTATTTTAATGTGGTTACTGTACTTAAAATATGTTAAATTAATTGCTCCTTATTTCTCTTGTAGTGTATTTATTTACTTATTTCCTTTCCTCTCAGGGCTATTTTTTTCTCGGTTGGAGCGCTTGGGCTTAGAGCATAAAATCATCAAAATCATTATTACTAAAATTATTAAAAATATTAAAATTATTATACAAATTATTAAAATTATT
>NC_090765.1:27559967-27562467 GCF_036898095.1 Palaemon carinicauda
CATAAAAAAAATTTTCTGGACACACGATGGTTCCAGTATATGTCAATAAGTCAGGTGGTCATCTGACAGCCATCTTCAACAAAATGAAGTATCATGAAATTTATATGGCTGGTCATTCTGTTCTGTTCACCTGTTATTATAGGATTGTGGTGGCCTATTGAAAACGTCCAGTCTTGCATCTGTTAAACTGGGGTTCGAGACTCGCCCAAAATCTGCTGAGTTATCAGCAGCCACTGTCTGAACCTCTCTGGACCTACCTTGGGTGGAGAGGGGGCTTGAACGCTGGTCAATATTGTAAGGACACCGATCCCTTCGTCGTCCAGAAAATCGACAAACTACTTATTTATCTAAATTCTCTCTTCGCCACACTGTGGTTTCCTATGTATATATATTCCGCTCTACCAGAGCTACATTTTGATATATGTATCGTTTCATAACATGTTTATGTTAATCCATAATTCACATATTTGTAAGTGTAAGAAAACACATATATTTTGGCGGGCACTTCAGTCTGACTTGACACCAACGTCATCCTACCTTTCCGTCCGCACCTTGTAATATATTTCCGTGCACATTCAAATAAAGTATCAGTTGATCTTGGTGACGCTTGTCTCACTGTCCTTACAATATAAATATATGCCACTGCCATTTATGTGCGACCTTTAAAACCTCCAGTGGTTTAACTAGACCACTGACCTAAATTGCTAATGCAACACAAATTGCCTATTTCCTTAACTTGTAATTATGAAATAATCATAAAAACTAAGATGATCTCAATTTCAAACAACGCTGAAGAATTGTCGCCAAACTGAATAAACAGATAGGCCTAGGCCTACAATAAAATCCTTTTTCTCTGCAGAATTTGATAAAATATATCTTACTCATGGCACCCAACAGAGGCCTGTTCATCTTCAAGGGCAAAGTGGCTTTCCCGATTGACTATTTTTAGTCAAATATCATTAAAAGAATATAAGCAGAGCAATGTTTCTATAACTACTAATACATACGTATATATTAACCCTTACTAATATCTAGTAAACGATTCGAATCTGGACACTAATAAGGCGTAATCTGTAGCCCCAAATATGAGCATTAGACGTAATTCACAATGTGATAGGATCATGAAAGGAATAAACATGAGCATCCCAATTTCAAACGCGAAGCAAGGAAAGATGGGGGAAGTCAGATGTCCCACATAATTTCATTACCACACACCTCTAAACAACCCACATTCCAATGGAAACTTCATCCTTTTTCTTAAGGTTGTGAGAACTGAAAAATCTATTCAGGTCGCGCGCACAAACACACACAAATTATTATTATTATTATTTGCTAAGCTACAACCCTAGTTGGAAAAGCAGGATGCTATAAGCCCGGGGTTCCAACAGGGGATATAGCCCAGTGAGGAAAAGAAACAAGGAAAAATAGAATTTTTAAGAGTAGCATTAAAATGAATATCTCCTACATAAACTGTAAAAACTTTAAACAAAACAAGAGGAGAGAAAAAAGACATTATAGCGTGCCCGAGTGTACCCTCAAGCAAGAGAACTCTAACCCAAGACAGTGAAAGACTATGGTACAGAGACCATGGCACTACCCAAGACTAGAGAACAATGGTTTGATTTGGAGTGTCCTTTTCCTAGAAGAGCTGCTTACCATAACTAAAGTCTCTTCTTCCTTTAACAAGAGGAAAGTGGCCATTGAAATACCGTAAATAAGCCAAGTGTTACATAACTTACTTATCAGCTATAATAGTGATAGGTTAATTTAAACTATAACACATCCCAAATTCGACAGTATTAAATATGACAGTTAGAATCAACTCTTGTCTTTCTTTATGGCTAGATGGTAATCTTGAAGTTACCTTTAATTCCAGTGGGCGCTAAGGTTCGAATTTTTTTTGCCGGGAAGAAGACGACCACAATCATAAAAGGAATTTCCCAGTGGATCTGAGATCCAGTGGTAGAGCGAATTCGATATCAAAAGTTATTTGAGAAATGTGATCATTCATATATATATATATATATATACATACACAGTATATATATATATATATATATATATATATATATATATATATATATATATATATATATATATATATATATATATATATATATACAATATACATACATATATATATATATTATATATATATATATATATAATATATATATATATATATATATATATATATATATATGGAGCAACCATGTCTGAGGCCTTTGTCCTGCAGTGGACTTCTAACGGCCGATATATATGTTTCTTTTCCTCGTAGTATATATGAATGTTATTGTATTAGACAAATAAATGAAATTTTAACCTGAGATTTCATTTGAACGCCGCTTAAGGGAAGATATAACAACATTAAAGAAAGTTTCCATGTATAGCACTCGAGGAAATAGCAGGTACCCAAATACATTTCGTAGACTTGCATGCCTACTAGCAATTGTACAGGTAGATATGCTGTGAAAATAACAGTATTTCAAGATGACTTAGT
>NC_090765.1:27567467-27570402 GCF_036898095.1 Palaemon carinicauda
TCAAAATACATTGCTTCAAAATGGAAGGACCTCTCTCTCTCTCTCTCTCTCTCTCTCTCTCTCTTCAACATACAACATTCAACTAATAACTATAGTAGGCCAATACTTGAATGCGTAGGTTAACAGAAGAATAATTGGATGTTCAGGAAGACACCAATATCATCCCCTCTCTGAACGTTCAAGAATCGAATGTTCAGAGCTAACGCTGTCAGAGTAACATACCATAACATAATCCCATTAATAAAAAAACAAAAACCTCGTATAGCAATGAAAATAAACAAGAATGCAAACATCAGTCCGAACTCCAGTTAGCGATAAGTGCTAGGGGACCGGGCACGTTCGTTTGATCAATAACAACAGCGCATTCGATTTGTCAAAACAGAACGCAAAAGAGCAACAAGCTTGCGCAGCAACTTCGTAGACGTGGTTTATCTAATTCAAACAGAAACCATCTTTGTTTTTCATTTGATACCCCTATTCTTAATGAACTTTTGGTGTCGTATTCTACAATGACGAATGGCTAACATGCACTTGGCAACATGGACCAAAAAGTCATATGCATTTACTTCATACAGCAAATGAACATTTAGCATCAACTACGGAAAATGACATCATGTTTTTCTTTCAGCGATTAGCTCAAGCTCGTTCCTACGTTCTGTTTGTATTCTTGAAAATACTGTATAAATTTACATCTACAAAACGCTGGCGTTGCTTAGCTAGTAATATGGCAGGAGGCTACTAGTGCAAGCATATCTAGTTCATGGCTGCAATAAATTTAGGAATCTAGTTCTTTAATATTCACTGCTTAGGTCACTGACTTTCAAGAGCCCTTATTTGGCTGGAAGGGAAATCTATAAAAAAAAAATAATTGGACACCATAATGAAATTAAGGTTATTTCTCTAGTGATGTATGAATTTTCACAAAGGAGTTACATACATATATATAAACACACACACACACATACTGTATGTATAGTCAAAACCATGCACCTTTTACTCTCTCAAGGGGTGACATCTTAAGTCTTTTCAATAAGTCTCATTGGTAGCATGGCAATTTAAATCAAGAGGTATCGTGTAAAAAAACACATTCATATAACTGTAGTCTAGTATAACCCGATTTAATGGGTAATGTGTGAGTGGTGTAAAGTTAAAATGCCGTTTGATCATTGAATGAACCCAATTACATTATAAACCGTGTCAATATTCAGAATCTCTGTAAGTCTGAGACGAAAATTGCTGTGCCAATGTCTGTTTTTTTTTTTTTTTTTTGTAGAATCCCGTTCAATGTTATTTATGAATACGCTATATACACCTTACAAACTTGAAATAGAGACAACGACGAGCTTAGGAGGTAGCTAGATTGTATTATAGTGTAGATGGAAGAGCAAGATGAGTAATGTAGTAATGACAAGAGAAGATAGCAGTATTTATAATCATTATCTAGTTGAAAAAGAATTATAGCCTTACTAATAACTTTGATAAATGAGGGGAAGCGGAGCATATTAGGCGAAAATGGATGAAATATGGGGTAAAGACACGAAGGAGGATGAAGTAGCGGAGAAATTAATAAGATTCCATGGTGTTTTGAAAAGAGCAGGGAGGATAGGATATGATAAAAAAAGTGAATGTTAAGATGAATGAAGTAAGATTATTTGAAGGGCAGCTGCATAACAGCAAAGAAGATCATCTGCATAGATCCAGGAGGTCTTGTGGTAGTAGAGAGAGAGAGAGAGAGAGAGAGAGAGAGAGAGAGTAACAAGAAAAACTAATGAAAGCAAGCAAGGGTTTTTAGAGAATGAGAGTAAGGTAAACGAATAAATGGATATCAGAATAACAAGATGTGAATTGAGCGATGTTAACTGAAGTGAATGCAGTCCGTGATGGATGGAGTATTTAAATGAGAGAGAGAGAGAGAGAGAGAGAGAGAGAGAGAGAGAGAGCTGAATGCTGCAATTGTGCAAAGAATTGGCATACAGTTGAGAATGCTGCTGAAAGTGACTGTTTCAGACAGAAGGATTGGTTTAAAAAATCGAAAAATAGAAAACAACCAAAACTGATGGGGCTACACACGGTGATGAGTGTTAAATAAAGGATTTATATTATTTGTAAAGTGAGTCTGAGGTTACAAAGATACATGTGAAAGAAATAAACGTCATGGTATACAAAAGTGATCTCTTGTGTACGTGAAACAAGTGTTACAAAATAGTGTAAAAAATGTAAAAGACATGCATGACCTTATGATACAAAAGAGAGGTAATGTGAAGGGTGATGAGAATATGTTATACAAGAGTTGTTGTTCTCTACTCTTGGGTAGTGCCATAGCCTCTGTACCATGGTTTTCCACTGTCTTGGGTTAGAGTTCTCTTGCTTGAGGGTACACTCGGGCACACTACTCTATCTAATTTCTCTTCCTCTTTTTTGTTGATGTTTTTCTAATTGACATAGGAAATATTTGTTCGAGTGTTGTTACTGTCCTTAAAATATTATATTTTTCCTTGTTTCCTTTCCTCACTGGGCTATTTTCCCTGTTGAAGCCCTTGGGCCCTATAGCATCCTGCTTTTCCAACTAGGGTTGCAGTTTAGCAAGCCATAATAATAATAATAATAATAATAATAATAATAATAATAATAATAATAATAATAATAATAATAAATTGTCTAAAATAAGGGCTCCTTATAATCGGGTTTCAGTGAAAAAAAAAAAGTAAATATAATGGATGACGGTAAGACGAGAGAAAAAAAAATATAATGGATGACGGTAAGACGGGAGAAGAGGCGAGACAAAAAGTTGAAAGAATAATAAAGGTAACAGGCCATGAACAAAAGATTGGAGAAAGGCTTGAATTGTCTATAGAAATCTATAGTTAATTCAAGCAATCTTGCATTCGCCATAAAAAAGCTCAACACCCTGATATTTCCATTCCAGCTGTAACCA
>NC_090765.1:27570902-27585902 GCF_036898095.1 Palaemon carinicauda
GAAATAAATCATCATTCAATCTTCAGAACGTTATTTATCTTTAGCTATTTTCTATACAATGAAAACCTACAGTTAGACAATACATACAGTAAATAGAAATCCATATATTCATTTTGGTTATAATAAGAAAAAACCTCAGGTCTAAAATTACAATTAATATTTTATTTTTGAGATGAGTTAATTTTATTTACCTTTAGCTATTTTCTATACAATGAAAACCTACAGTTAGACAATACATACAGTAAATAGAATCCATATATTCATTTTGGTCATAATAAGAAAAAACCTCCAGGTCTAAAATTACAATTAATATTTTATTTTTGAGATGAGTTAATTTTATTTACCTTTAGCTATTTTCTATACAATGAAAACCTACAGTTAGACAATACATACAGTAAATAGAATCCATATATTCATTTTGGTCATAATACGAAAAAACTTTAGGTCTAAAATTACAATTAATATTTTATTTTTGAGATGAGTTAATTTTATTTACCTTTAGCTATTTTCTATACAATGAAAACCTACAGTTAGACAATAAATACAGTAAATAGAATCCATATATTCATTTTTGGTCATAATACGAAAAAACTTTAGGTCTAAAACTACAATTAATATTTTATTTTTGAGATGAGTTAATTTTATTTACCTTTAGCTATTTTCTATACAATAAAAACCTACAGTTAGACCACAAATACAGTAAATATAATCCATATATTCATTTTGGTCATAATACGAAAAAACTTTAGGTCTAAAATTACAATTAATATTTTATTTTTGAGATGAGTTTATTAAACACAGGGGTTCGAAAGACTTGGGGAACAAAGGATAATCTTGTTACTTCTATAACTTGGTTTTCACAAAAGCAATTTTATCAGTTTGATTAAAGTGACGTTATAACTTTGAAATCTAATGAGGTCAGACAACAAATAACAATGCGCTAATGGACCCAAACATTGCCATGGCTGATCATGACCTTATTCCAAATTGGAAGGAAAGTAGTTTAGCTTTATTAAGAATTTTAAAGCACAGCGAGATAGGGCCCTAAACACGTCAGGATGGTAACAGAGAGAATGAAGAAAACGAAGATGGAAGAGAGAAAAAGGAAGGGAATGAAGAGAAGGACTAAAAAGGGTTGGGAAAGAACGGATAGATAATAGATAGTGCACAACAAGAGGCTACACTCCTGGCATGGGGGTCCTTAATATGCCCAGCTCCTTATTAGTACATCTGTTAATGTCTTTCGCTACAAATGGGAAGGAGGTTATATCATAAAAGAAACATTCTGAAGCCGACCTGAAATCTTTAACCAAACCCCAAGTAACCCCCTCCTCCCTACCATGTCCGCTTTCAAAACTCAACCTCAGTCCTACCCCTAACCCCATTCAGTCTACCCCTTACCCTTGTTATGTAGTTTTATTTATTTCCTTTCCTCAATAGGCTATTTTTTACCTAGAGCTCCTGGTCTTGTAGCAGCCAGATTTTCCAGCTAAGGTTGTAGCTTAAATAATAATAATAATAATAATAATAATAATAATAATTATAATAATAATAATCCTTTCTTCATATAATTATTTGCCAAGTCCAAGCAAAATCTAGCAAAGATAATAAAAGATTCGACTTTTAAACTCAAACAAATCATTAGAGTCAACTATACGTGAAGCTATGCTACACCATTTCGTCAAGTATAGACAGCATGGTACGACAAGAGAAAGTACTGGTATTACGTTAAAATGATCTCTAGAAAGCAAGATTCTTCCCTCCAAGGTTACATGGTTATTATGGAACACAATCCTCACTTGCGGCCTAATTGCAATTCTCTAATGTGAAAGTTGCTTTTGAAAAATAGGCAGTTGAAATATGAAGCAGTGTGTGTGTGTGTGTGTGTGTGTGTGTGTGAGGGTGGGGGGGGGGGGGCAAATTGAAGTATTATTGGGAATATAAATGGATTATTTAAAAGGTATTATCGATGCGATATGGCTGGTTCTGGTCATCCCCCAAGGCACAATTTCACTCGATATAAGAATATAAATGAAAAGTGCAAATCTGCATACTCAATGTAGTAGATGAGAAATGCTACCATAACATCAACATTCAATTCCTTTGCAAATAAGCCGAGTAAATCTAGGGGGGGGGGGAAATCCATAACAAAACCAAACGCAAGAGAAATTTATAAAATTGTAACGTTATGTTCAGAATATCTAATAACATTTAGGTATTAAATGAACAATTTATTTGGTTAGAGATGGCCATTTGTAATTTCGTCTTGAAACTGATCAATTCATGCGTAACCAAAAGCATATTTTCATTATGACGGTTACGTTCATAACATAAATTTGGCAGTCTAAGAGATAAAAAAAATCTCCCCTTCACGAGATTTTGCCGTCATTAAACTTTTATATATATATTATATAATATATATAAATAATATATATATATATATGTGTGTGTGTGTAGTGTGTGTGTGTGTATGTACGAAATATACGATTAAGTCCTGACTAGTTTCGTGATACTAGTCAGGACTTAATCGTATATTTCGTATTTTCATTTTCCCAGTGGTTCTTCTGTGATTTTTACGCATATGTGTATATATATATATATATATATAAACATGTGTGTATATATATATATATATATAAAGATTATATATATTTATATATATATATATAATATATATATAATTTAAATTAAAATGTTCATGAAAACAAAAGATCATGAAAATACATCTTTGACGACACTTAATCAATGATATTAGCGTATACAAAAAAGTGGCTTCAGAATAAATCTTAAAACTAAATTGTCTATAGTGGTATTCATGACGATCCTGATAGGGTCGTGTATCCACATGATCAGCAGCAATAGTCATGATCACCCTTACTAGGTTGGTTTGCAGTGAGAGATTAGACTAATGTCTTCCACCAACACCAATCCGCAGTTGCCGGCGTGTTGATGAAAACTGGGCAAACCCTAGACATGAAGAAGGGCATGAATGAGGCTGCATTTGTGTGTGTGTGTGTGTGTGTACATATATATATATATATATATAATATATACAGTATAATATAGTTTGCTTTGAGCGACCAAAACTAAGTCTTCCACCCACACCAATCAGCAATGGCCAGCGTGTTGATGAAAACTGGCCAGACCCTAAACATGAATAAGGACACGAATGCAGCTATACTTTGTTTATATATAAAATATATATATATATATGGCCACAATTATTTCTCTGAGACAAACACTAATGGAATATTTACCTCTGATGAAAAAAGATTGCACGTGCAAATAAGAGGAAAAAAGTGCATGTGCAAAATAAGAGGAAAAAAAGTGCATGTGCAAATAAGAGGAAAAAGTGCATGTGCAAATAAGAGGAAAAAAAGTGCATGCGCAAATAAGACATCCACAATTAAGACTCTTACAATGACGTCACTGCTCTCCGAATTACTTAAGAAATCCTTGACTTCATTCACGAGTCATGAGATGAATCCGACTTGAAATATTTCCTTTTAACTTCTTCACTGAATCCCTGAACAGCTTCATTCAAACGAATATATTATTTCCTATTCAATAATAAACGCGATGCCGGGTATAACAAGGACTGGATTCATAATTACCCAAGGACTCATAAAGTCTGAGACTCACTCACACTCTCTCTCTCTCTCTCCTCTCTCTCTCTCCTCTCTCTCTCTTCTCTCTTCTCTCTCTCTCTCTTCCCATCCCACACACACACACACAACACTATCTCTCTCTCTCTCTCCACACACACACACACACACAACACCCACACACACACACAAAACACACTATCTCTCTCTTTCTCCACACACACACACCACACACACACATATATATTATATATATATATATAAAATTCATATATAAATATATATATATATATATATATATTTAGAGAGAGAGAGAGAGAGAGAGAGAGAGAGAGAATATCGAATTTCAATCTTAACCCAAGTTACAATAATATTCATACAAACTAAAGCAAAAGCAAATCCTCCAAAGGTTTATAAACCATTAAACTCTATCGCAACGATAAACGGAAATTAATCCGTGCAGTGAATCTTTCTTCTTAATAATAAAAAAAAATCCTCCAGGATGCTCCTCCCCTCGTATCCTGGGATACCTCCTGTTTGTTTTACCATTCTCCTTTTCTTACACTCGCTGTCTAATCACGGTAACAGTTCCCCTTTACTCGACTTTCATTCAGACAAGAAGCATTTTCTCTCTTCCTTTCACATATGTAAGTGTCCACCACTCACACATACATACATAAATTATACTCACACACATATATATACACATATATATACAGTGTGTATATATATATATATATATAATTTATATATATATACATATAATATATATATATATATATATATAATGTACGATACTATTGAGAGAGAGAGAGAGAGAGAGAGAGATGAGAGAGAGAAGTTACAAGGATTTTGGATGTCTCAAAGACTTTTTAGTCCATCCGCGGACTCAAACATTTGCTCTTTGGTAGAGCGATTTAGTTCAAGCATTTAGATAGTTTTTATGACCTAGTCTAACTTATTCTTGAACTCATTTACAGCGTTACTGTTTACTACATCCGCTGTAAGTCTATTTCAAGTATTTTCTATTTTATATGTAAAGAAATGGCAACATTGAGTGGTGTATCTTTTCAATTATAGTTTGTATCCGTTACTTCTGGACTCATTTGTGCTAAGCGTCTATAGATTGCTGTAATCTATATTTTTTATTCCTTCAAGAATTTTGAATGCCTTTATTAACTGTCCTCTTAGTAGTCGAGTTTGTAGATCGAATAAGTTCGAACGTTCCCTCCTCCGTCTATATCCAAATTGCCTTAGTGTTCGAGCTAGTTTGGTGACCCTAGCTTGTACTGCTTACCGACTAACTATATCTTTCTGAATACTTGGAGCCCAAAATTGGACTCCATATTCTAGATGGGGTCTTATTAGCGATGTGTATAGCTGTAGAACTGTCTTTGTTTCTGTGTGTGAATTGTCTCTTTACGTAGCCTATTAGTTTCTTTGCTTTCCTTTCCAGCTTTTACGCTCTGTTTGGTGAACTTCAAATCCTTGCTGATAATAATAACGCGATCTTCCTCCTGGTCCACACTTTCTATTTCATTACCCAGCAAGTGAGTAATCTGATTGTGGATTGCTATAGCCTGTGTGCCTGACTTTAACTTTTCCCACAGTTGAAAGGCATTTGTCACTTTCTGAACCATTCTCCAAGCTTCATTAAATCCCCTCTTAAGGCTTCTGAGTCTTCTAAGTTCACAGCATTTATACCTAGTTTAGTATCATCGGCAAATTTGGCTATTCTGCTAATTAATCCTAAATCTATGTTTTTAATGCAGACCTAGAAATAGCAATGGTCCGAGGACGGATCCTTGAGGTACTCTGCTTGTAACAGATGCCCACTCTGAAGTTTCTCCACTGATTACTACTCTGTTTTCTGTTTGTTAGCCAATTTTCGATCCATTCAGCTGGCTCGTCAATGATGCCTAGAGCTCTAATTTTGAATATTAATTTTTTATGAGGAACTTTGTCAAAAAGCCTTTTGAAAGCCTAGGTATATGATGTCTATTGCACTACTTTTGTCATAAATGCTAAATATGTTGTGGAAATATTCCAACAAATTTGTCACACACGATCTCTTGTCTAAAACCAAATTGGCTGTCTATCAGAAAATAGTTTTTTCTCTATATGTTCTACTATTGAACCTACTATAATTGATCTAAAAATTTTGCAAGGCACTGAAGTTAGACACACTAGGTCTCTAGTAGCCAGGCTATTCTTTTGATCCCTTCTTGTAGATTGGGGGAACATTTCCTGGTTTCCATCCTTGTGGTGACTTTCGTTGGCTGTCTTTCGGAACATTTTGTATAAGTGTGGGGTTATCTCTTCTTCTAGTTCTAGGAATCTCTCTTAGATGAATATCATCGGGATCTGGTGCTTTAGACTTACCGAGGTCCCTTTTATTTCTTTTGACATCATTCATTGTGAAAGTGATTCTATTTAATGGTTGTGGCCTTTCATTTTGATAGCTGGTTCGGGGAGGGTCGAGAGAGAGAGAGAGAGAGAGAAGAGAGAGAGAGATTCAACTGCAGCTATGTATATACAATATTTATCATATTGTATTTGAATGGGCGACTATAAAATTGATAGTTAATCCCTTTTTAGAGAGTTATTTGTAGTAATATTAGGAGCCACAAGGCCTTATACGCAACCACTGACTAGAGCCTCTGCAAGTAGTGAATTAGGTAGTAGGTTGGCCAAGGCACCAGCCACCGTTGAGATACTACCGCTAAAGCTATTGGGTCTTTTGGCTGGCCAGATCTCTCTCTTGTTATGGGTCATGTTTCCTTTACTCACACATACACTGAATAGGTCTGGCCAAATTTTAACACGTTTTCCACCTGACAACGCTAAGATAACCGATAAATTATTCTTCACTCAAGGGGTAAATTACTGCAATGTAATTGTTCAGTGGCTACTTCCCACTTGGTAATGGTAGAAGTCTCTAACTATGGTACGCAGCTCTTCTAAGAGGACACTCGAAAATCAAACCATTGATCTCTAGTCTTGGATAGCGTCATAGCCTTTGCACCATACTCTCCACTCTCTTGGGATAGAGTTCTCTTGCCTGAGGGTACACTCAGGCACACCATTCTATCTTTTCGTGATTTCCTTTCCCCACCGAGCATATTTTCCCTGTTAGAGTCCTTGGGCTTATACCACCCTGCTTTTTCCAACTATGTCCTGTCGCTTAGCTAGCTAGTAATAATTAATACTAATTAGATACCTGGCAATTAATGATTGAAACCACGATCAAAAGGCCTTTCTAAGAGCCAGGTGGCTATCGTCTCCTGCCACCCCCCTCTATAAGAAGGGAAAAAAGGGAGGGAATATACAGTTTTATTTCACGTTTGATCGGATTGTAGAATGGTATTCCTAATTCAGCGGTGTAATCGTTGGAATTTCAGGAGTTTCAACTTTTTGCAAATGCTTTTCTATTGAATAGGATTATATAAGTTCCCGTTTTTATAGTTTATATATGTGGCTGCATTTCCTGTTGAAGCCCCTGGGCTTGTTGCATTGTGCTTTTCCAACCGTGTTTGCAACTCGGCTAGTAAGTAATAATGATAATAATTTATATCATGCAAGGAAATCCAATTATACAGGTGTGTGTATATAAGCAAAGGAAACTGGAATTAACAAGACCAAAAGGAGGAGCAATCTATTGCACTCGCATTTTACCTCGAGTGACAGAACATCAGTCGAGGTTGCCTTTACCAGTTACTAACTATCCAGCAATTCTCCCCAAAAGGTAAAAGCATACAAACATCATGGATGCCAGGTAGTTAAGTTAAAGGGGGGGGGGGGGTTACACTTAAATAGGCATGACGAAACCACTCCTAGAATATGCCAGTCAAAAATCAATAAAGGAAAAGAAGTAATAAGGAGTCCCAAAGAAGTCGCCGAGAGCTTATCAAAAACATCACCTCGCTAAAGAATTGCTTTGAGCCTTAAGTGGTAGACTGGGAAGGGTTTGGGCCTTCGCAGGGGATTGGCATGACTCCGTCCGTACCCACCGATCACAACCACCGAGGAGATAGAGAAGTGACTGGCATACTAATACACAAGTTTCAAAACACGTTAATCTTCAGTATGATGCAAAGCCATTTGGGGTTGTTAACAAAGCTATAATTGTATTAGAAAATATTTATCAACGTTCAAAACGGGCAAAATACTGTCCCTTTCATAGGATAAAAGAATCTATTTTTTTTTTCTTGTATGAACAATGTGGATTCCTATAATCCTTCCCTATATGAATAATAAAATTATCAGGACATATTGGGAAGAATGGATTTGATATAGCACAAGGTATTTGGAAATCCTTCCTACCTCTCAAAATGTTGCATACTTACGTCAAGCTAAAGATGAGATTACACATTGAGAAACACATCAAGAACTATTAAATCAAATATTTAGAAACTGTGGGGATGCAAAAACCCAGACCATGGAATCACAAATACCAGAGGAAAACTGGGGTTCAATCTCATAAACAAAACGCTTTTTCAGTGTAGCCTCCTTGACAAATCTGCCAGGTACAATCCTTTTCCTGTTCAGGAATCATTCTGGTTTGAAATAAATAATTCACACTTTACAATTCCATAGAGACTTCAATATCGGGATTACATATATCCTTAAAAACAACGTGTTTTTAAGTTAGCTCTTCCCTTTAAGATGCCAACTGTGGAACAAGTCCTCTCCACTCTGCTCTGTCCTGTACTATCTTCTTGTACGCACACCTACATTCTGTCTACCTATGACATTTTCTACAATATCCTAAAGACTTTCTACACTTCTTTGTCCTGGTGATTCCACATCCACCACTTTTCTAACCAACCCTTCTTCCCCAATCCCCTCTCTCATCACATGTTCACACCAACTCAAGTCTTTCAGATCCTGAAATTCTCTTTCAGCAACGATTTCCGTTTCATGGAAAAACGTTCAAGAGAATTCAAATTGCATCTCTCAACTCAATTCAAATTGCATCTCTCAACTCTTAAACTTCTCTCTATATCAGTTGATTATTCATACTGGGAGTTAATGTACGATCACTGAAATTTAGTTTAATGTAGCTGTTCATACACCAAACCTTAATGTTAACATGAAAAAGTCATAGGAAGATTTTGCTACATAAGTCAGGTTACGAGTACAGGAAAACACGCTCGAAGTACTAATTGTAATATCATGTAATTATATATTCCTTCTCTGAGCAGCCTCTATTATGAACTGACATTTCCTTTTAATGAAACATTAATTGAATTTCCCAGCACACTTTACATTTGCCCAAATTCGTAAAATGGTTCGTTGAAAAAGCCTTGCATCTCATCGAAGAATAAATGTCAACATTGACTTAACTCAAAGGGTCCTCCTTATTAATCCCTCTATTTTTAAAGCTGTAGAAAGCTCAGCATTTTCATCTGCTTCCTTTTAAAAATCTCTATTATACAAGATAAGACTTTACGATTAACAAAAGAGGTTAACAGATAATGTACCAAGTGTATGATGTTCTATCTCTTAGCATTTTAAGAGTACAGTACAACTAGAGAAAATATATATTGTAAATCTCCGGTATAAGACTTTCAAGTAATAATGGGTCAAATGCATCAAATCCCCGGGGACTCGTACAATCTAGTAGGGTGGCTCCAGGTCATACATGCCTGAAAACCTTAAGTCAATCAATCAATCCAGGTCATACAATAGCTACATTCTTACACATTCATCCCTGACATCGTGGATGAACCCCCGTGTAGGAAACTGTCAATAGAATTAACGACTCAGAACACACACTTATAACTTATCAGCAGAGGGACTGAGCTCCGGCCAGTCGCTTTTAAATGTTTAAAAACACTTACACAACATATACACCAAGGCCTTTTCCTTTCCCATGCATCTTTTTCCTCCATCCATCCAGCACTTTTTAGGTCTTCCTCTCGTCTTCTCTTTCAACAATTCTGAATCGTCCAATCTTTCCACACTATTACCATCTTTCCCAATCCCTTACTAATTCTATATATCTCATTTCTCACTCTTTCAATAACCCTTCCTACACCACATAAGGAGAGCTGGCCGACCAGTACCCTCCGCTGTATTTCCATATGGGTTTCTATACACAGTTCAACTTTGTTCCTAATATTTTGCACACCCTCGCTATCTTCCCTGATTTATCTACTGTGTATTCACCTCATACCCCTTTGTACATTAAATGAATTCAAAATTCTTATACAAATCAAACACTTTCATTATTCTGACATCCTTATTAACATTCATTGCACGATTTTCATGGTAATCTTACTACATATACATTGGGAATTTCTGACCTTGCAGATACTTTCATTTTCATTTTGCTTCTTAGCAGTTTTTGTAGATTTTCCCATAACCTTATCAGTAGTAAATTGTCTACAAAAATCAAGCACACTCCGTTCAAGATCAAATATATTATCCCACAACTTTGCATTTATATCTACTGCGATTTCACCGATGTTTACCCATCTCCTTATCCATAAAGATAGTAAACAGTCACGGATGCATAAAACAGCTTTGCCTTAAACCCATCTTTACACCAAACCAGTCATTCCTTAATCTATATATTCTAATGTTTTATTTCAATCATTCTTGTATCAAAGTCCAAGCAAGGGAAATCCAGGCGTTTCACTGTTCATCCCCCTTGATCACCCTACTAAGTACTCAACAATTACCATTACAAGCATTTCGCAAAAACTAACTAACCTTTTCCTCTCTCGTATCATTCAGTTCTACCTCTCCTGTACCCTCCCCATTCAGCAATTATTTAAAATATTCAATACATCGACTTTAAATACATTCACCTAGAAAGCATCTCTTCATTTGATTTATTTACTCTGCGAGCCATCTCTTTATAAACGATTCTGATAAATATCTACAGATGATTTATATAGACACGATATTCAAAGACATAATAACTAGCAGATCTGAAGGCCACCGAACCCCAAGCAAAGATGATCTAGATTCTAGACAAAGAAAAATCTATCAATCTATCTTATAGTAAGACTCTAGTTTCTCATCAATAAAGAATATTAAGCGTATATGTCTTTAAAAAACCGAAACATTGTAATTCAGGTGATTAATAAACAATAATATAGACAATCTACCTTTGGATATTAAACCTCTGCCGGACAAGATAAAGGACACATGAAATGAACAAACAAAACAGGAAAAATGACAAATGCAGTGATTTCATTTTGTAAAATGCATTACGAAGTCTCTCTCTCTCTCTCTCTCTCTCTCTCTCTCCTCTCTCGTTACGGGATTAGCAAGGCAATGGAGCCGCCTTTCAAGAAAAATAGACCGACGATGAAAATGCAGGATGTTCCTGCTCATCAGTGCCAACATCCTGGCTTATCTGCCACGATTTACAAGTCCAAAATACAGACATCTCATCCACTAAGGAGAGCCAGTTGGCCTCGCGGCGAAGCCAGTCATCAGTAGGGATAAAAAAGCAATATAAAAATGTACAACTTGCACCCTTATTGCATATTTGGAATCATGATTTTCAGTCCTTTACCTCTCTCCGACTCTTAGTGTTCTTAGAAATCTTCATTATTCTGGAGAGGTTGAGAGCAATAATTGAATTTTTGCTTGATCAAAGATGATACAAATAAAATACATAAACCATTAAAAATATAAACGGCATATGTTTTAAGCTATTCCCTACTTGTGACAAATCATGGTCACCACGTTGAAGTTAATCACCGAGTTTCAATAAAAAAAAAATAACTTGTAATAGTTAAATCTGTGAAACAGCATGTTAGTTTATATCAGCAACCAGGTATACATACATCAACATTGATTCATGGATTTTTAGAAATGTATAGATGGTATATGACGACTGTGCAGTAAATACGAAGAAAATTACATGCAAAATTCTAAGAAAAATAATAAACTGAAACCTAAATACGGCTTGAGCAAAGTTCAAAGGAAAGGCATAAATCAGAAAATTCCTAAGAAAATGTAATAAACTGAAACCTAAATACGGCTGAGCAAAGTTCAAAGGAAAGGCATAAATCACAAAAAAGATAAGAGTAAACAAGAAATGTCAGGCAACTTCAATAAATTAACTTCTCGAGTCATGGGTAAACTACCACTATCCGAGAAATGATGGCCCTCTACCACTACCACCATCATCCTTACCCTATCCACATCTTTTTCTACTACTAAAAACCTTTCAAATTTCCATTAATGCAACTACCTTAAAATTTTTACAGATCACCTACGGGCCAACCAAGGGAAAGGCCCGTGGCCAACAACAAGTGTTGTCTTTAATACCCCCAACAACAACAACAAGTCATTGGTACTCACCGTCATCCAGCGCTTCTTCAACTTGTGTCTTAGCAATCGGCATTTCCTGACGCAGGAGCCCATCTTGACGGAATCTGCAGGATGCCTCTTGTGTTGGGGAATCAGATTATTAGTTTATGTAATTTCTTTTCCTTGATTATATCACTGAGTTTCCATCATGGCCGCTAGACCTTTCAAGTTATTCAAACATAGAGTTTTCATATTTCTTTTTCCATTTCTAGCAATTATTTAATCAAGTTTCTCCAGATATGATTATAATCTGCAGTTTTCCCCAACGAACTTTCACCATAAAGAGTTATTTTCACCACAATTTCAATTTCAGCTTGTATTAATCTTTCAATCAATCATCATCACCAATCTCTTTGAAGCATCTGAGAAGCAGAATTGTCAGCGTGTGTAAAGTCCTATCAGAGGAGAGAGTTCTGAGAGTCCTTTAGTGTTTCAAAATCACCATCCTTATGCACGAGTGGCAATCTTGCTGGGCGCAATATTACCCGTACCTAAAAGGGCAAAATTATAAATCATCATGATATTAAAGCTTACAGGTTGATACATAAAAACACAACCCAGTATTAAAGATAAAACTCAATAGCATTAACGTTAAGTACATAACCAGAATAAAAAATATAAGCAAATAAACATAAATCACTAACCTGTAATTTCACCATCATACAATTAAAGGCTTGAAATGCATATGAAAGGTCTTCCCTTTAAGTGTGAATACCAATTAAAATACTTGAAATGTATTATTTGTTTGCTTCATAACCCACTTTGTCATAATTGATGTGGTTTGTGGAATTCATGACTGTGTTTAAGCCTCCAAGAGAGGAGGCATATTGACCTTGGGCAAGACGGGTAAATAAACGAGTACATCACACGGCTGTGACTGCCACAACCTTTCGACCTCAAGATCCAAAATAGGTGGTAGGATCATCATCTACTAGAGAGGGAGTCTCGGCGTTATCAGCCTGTCTAAACTCTTCTTTATATCCTTATCTGTAATTATCCATCACAAATAAGCAAATGTTCCGCAAATAACTCTGGGAACAATACATTGAAGGATAACAAAATCTCCAAACCGTCAAACACAAAAGGATAAACTCAAGTATGTTTCATTGTTTACAATATTTTTTTATTTGTAAAACTAGTTCTTTTACTGAGTTTTTTGCTTAATATCTACAATTTTTCAATGTATATACCATTAGCTTTCATATACCATCTTTCTTTATCATATAAATATGCTTTTCCATTTGTTTTTAGGCTAAGATTTTCATTTATATGTATCTATTTGTATACATATGATTATGTATATGTATGTGTACATTTTGTATATTTATATCCATATTTACTTTATTTTTTTAATTTTTACTTAATGATATTATTTTGCTGTATTATTGCCCGAAGAGCTCTGCTCCACATGGGCATGGACTGAGTCTTTTTGTTCTTTTTGTAATCTTTGAATGTAAATATTTTTTGTCAATAAACATTATTATTATTATATTATTATTATTATTATTATTATTATTATTATTAATTATTATTATTATTATTATTATTATTATTATTATTCTCAGAATCTCAAAAGAGAGAAGGGAAACGCAGAAGTATTTTCACCAAACTACTTGACTGAATAAGCAACACAGAAATAAATCTTAATTCTTGAATTCAGCTGACTGGCAGATATAATAATAATAAAATAATAATAATAATAATAATAATAATATAATAATAATAATAATAATAATAATAATAATAATAATAATAATAATAATAATAATGTTTATTGGACAAAAAATATTACATTCAAAGATTTACAAAAAGAAAAAAAGACTCAGTCCAAGCCCATGTGGAGCAGAGCTCTTCGGGCAATAATACAAAATAATATCATCAATTAAGTAAAAATAAAAATAAAGTAAATATGGATATAGATATACAAAATGTACGCATACATATACATAATCATATGTATACAAATAGATACATATAAATGAGAATCTTAGCCTAAAAACAAATGGAAATGCATATTTATATGTAAGGAAAGATGGTATATGAAAGCTAATGGTATATACATTGAAAAATTGTAGATATTAAGCAAAAAACTCAGTATAATCTCATGGACCATGATTTGATTAAAATCATCGTGACTTGTAGCGCGTTGACTTATAAACATCAGGTAAAAAATACGATATGCTAAAAAGTCTTATCTGGGATTAGAAATTCATGTTATGGCCCCAGCACGTACATTTAACCATAATTTATCTGAATGTATTAAAAAAAGATATAGGATATTTAAACAGTTCAACAATAAAATAAGAGTAAAATCAAGAAACAATTACTGTCAATCCGCTAACAGTATTTACTCGGTATTTCACTTGGTAGAAATGATATAAGGGCAACTGGAAGGTACAATCAAATCGCATTGCTTTAATAGAAAAATGTGCTAATAAGTATCCTAATACTTTCCTTCCCAATTCCGTTGTTCAACGAGCTGATTATTACTACATCCATTATTTATCACACTAATGTGAAGCCGGAAATCTCTTCCTTTCAAAAGGATAAACATCAGATCAATAAATGGAGTTTTAATGAACTTATGGCAAAACGAAGCATGGATAAGAAACCTATAGATTGACTTCAAACACAAATTTAAGTCCATTAAAACTATTTGGAGAGAATTATCGAAGCCCTGAGCCTTGTATATCATCTGGCCGAAACCCAAACCCAGATTTTTAAACAACTGAATCTTAGCTCATCATTCTAAAGGTGCCATAAGTCATTTTCATGCTTTTAGAAATGATCAGGCAAGGCATATTTAGTAACATCTGCCCAAGGTAGCGGGCAGCTACATTCCAATACAGGGGGGAACTAATATCTCTAAACTAGAAACAGGGCACTTTTGAAGATTGAACCTTGCAACATATAACGTCAGGACTCTGTCTAGGGAGGAAGATCTTGCTGTGCTACTAAAATAGCTGAAATAAATAAATTGTGATATAATAGGATTGAGCCAAATTAGAAGAACTATGGAATATTATACCGAATTAAAAGACGGCCATATATTTGGCTTCAT
>NC_090765.1:27590902-27740902 GCF_036898095.1 Palaemon carinicauda
GTGAATTATCAATTTCTTTATTAACAACACTCGGATTACCTCACAAACTAACATACAGACGTAGACACCACACGGCTGCGTGTATGAAACAAGAGCGAGTACGAGCGTGCGATTTCTGGGACGCCAAAATACACACACACAAGTCTGCGGCTGAACTAAAGTTATAGAGTAGCCATAAATGGTCATATGTTCTGAATACATCAAGTTCTCCTCTGCCTCTCCTTCGTCATCTCTTCTCTTTCGTCCACGTTTTCTTCGTTTCTCCATTTTCCATTACTCTTCCTCCTTTTCCCCCTCTCGTGTTACTCTCTTAATATGCACTTACTAATCTAATCTAATTTTCAAATTATTTCTATTTTTCCTTTAAACGCTCGTTGCTAATTTCCGATTCTTCAGTATTCATTCTTGCTTTTTCATTTTTTCTTCCATTTCTTAAACTTCATTCCATGTTGTCTAGATCTTCCTCCATCATCATCAAAAAGTACCTTCGTCTCCTAACAAATTTCTGCTTTTATTATATCCTCTAAGTTTCTTCCTCTTATCATGAAAATGTTCCCTTTGTCATAATCCTTTGTTACCTCTGCCGTGCTTCACCATTTCAGGTCTCTCCAGTTCGCTCATGATTTACATTTTCCCAAACATTTCGTTCATCCTTCGATTAAATTACCTTTCCCTGCGCCATCCTCCTATCGCCATCAACTACCATTTCAATTACAATTGAATCCTCTACTATACCTTTTATCATATCAAAATTTCCTTCGTCTCCTATTTATGCTTTGTTCTACAATACCTTCTCAACAGCGTATTCCCCGTCGTCTCGTTTGTCCCAACTCAAGGACCAAGTCGAAGCAGCCGCCTTCCATCACCATCTGAAGGAAATAAACCAAACTGTTTTTTCTTTACGAAATTACGACCTCTCCTAGGAACCGTGACACTCACTGCTTGCGACCCACAGCAAAAACAACCCTGGGGGACTTCAAGACACTTCCGTTGGGTTATAAATGCCGAGGTGGCACGTTCAGGAGGTAGAAACCAGGGGAGCGTCCACTGAAAGGACGCAACTAAGAACTTGTGCATGTAGACGAACTGTACAGATTTAGCTATCTCTGCCTCTCTCTTCTTTAATTCAAACACAATTAACTAACAAGGGTCAGCACGCACGCCCTTTAAGTTTGAGTTGAAAGGAGGGAGGGAGGCTGCATGGGACGGATGGGCCGAAACTAATATGTACCAGGCACCCAAAGAGGGCTTATCAAGGGCTCTAAAGTGCCATATGTAGGCAATTAAGAAGAGGGTCATTTGGAGACCCCCACCCCCACCCCTCGATTCAGTTTCGGCATATTCTCTTTATTCTTTGGTAGTAAGTGATACTGAGATTGAAGTGTCAATCTCATTGTGTACGTGACAAGACTAACGGATGCAGTTGATTCTGGAAATAAAGGAATAAAACAAACAACAAATAGGGAGGTTTTGCATAAAATATTTTCACCACCTTTATATATATATATATATATATATACATATATATATACATATATATATATATATAAATATATATATATATATATATATATATACTACGAGGATTTTCCAGAACTTATATCAATGGTGATAGGTTTTGTGCTATATATTAGTCACGAAAGCCGTGTTTAATAAAGAAAATAACTTTACTTCGAAACAACCATAGAGAGAGAGAGAGAGAGAGAGAGAGAGAGAGAGAGAGAGTATGCGGTTTTTATTCATACATTCCTCCTCACTGGTTATTTGTTCATCCGTACGAATGTCTTCATCCATCAACCTTTTTCTTGTAACTACATCTTCCCAGAGAGAGAGAGAGAGAGAGAGAGAGAGAGAGAGAGAATTTGGCGTCAATGGAAGCCATCACCCTTCAAAGCTATAAAAGTCCTGTGTTCACAGTAACTGTATACAGCAAGAGGACAACACATTAAGGAACAAAACAGACGAATAATACGTTGCATGCATAAACACACTTCACTGCCATGTAATTGGAAAACGTTCCTGTCTAGAACACCCAACATCTAGATGAGAGAATTTAAACCTTTAGAATCTTAAATGAATGAAAATTTGCCATCTCCGAAAAAAACAGTGTTTAGAATTTCATTTCAACGAAGTGCAAATTTATCTATAAAGAGTATTAAAAATAATGACATGACATTTAAATTATCGGAGACATTGCTTGAAGAAGAAAAGTTACTGGTGATGAAATCATGAAACACTTGCGAGCTCATTAAAAAAATATCTGTTTAGATTAAACACACAAATATTAGCATTCTAAAAAGGAATTTATGCATTTCTTTTTTTAGTAATTAATGATCATGAAGGAATTTCCGATTAATTCTGCTTGTGTAATGATTACCCCACTAGCTATACGTCATTATAAGATTGGGATAAATGTGTCACTAAATTGATGAGGGTGACAGCTAACAAAGTAGAGAAATCTAATATTGCCCAGATGAAGTCTTGCTAAGAGATAAGCGCGTTTGCCTAATAAAGAAAGGCTTCTTGTATAACCCTGATGATTACCAGCTGTGCTTTCAGAAATAACTCTTCTGGCTGACTTGAATTTGAATCGAGCAGGAAAAGGCTTAACTTCGAACCAAAACAGCGCTTTTATTGCTGCCCAAACCTGAGTTTCCTAAATTATTTTCAGAACTACGGAGAGAAGTGGTGTGCTTGCGCACGTCTCTCTCTCTCTCTCTCTCTCTCTCTCTGTATATATATATATATATATATATATATATAGATAATGTATTTATACGTAAATATTTAAAATATACATATATTGTACGCATACATGGGTGTATATTTATATATATATATATATATATATACATACATGCATACATAAATATAAATATACATATATATGTATACACTGTATATATATATATATATATGTATACACACAAATTTACATATATGCAATAAACCACATGATAAAATAAAAATAGTTATAGGATCCTGACCGATTTTGCCTTTGACTCTATCTAGAGAACCGATATATCGAATGAGATTTTTGCAATATATATATATATATATATATATATATATATACAGTTAGATTAGGAACATACATACGAACATTTGCAGAACAAAACATCAGAAAAAGAAAAAACCGTACTTCTCTTTCCGACAATACCCCCAAGTACTTTGTGGGCGGAGCTCATTTCACATTTACGAGGAAGGTGCGTCTCGAATGATTGGTCAAATATCCAGGTGTTTCTAGAACTTCAGATAGTTAACTATATACTAATTTGAGTTTTTATATATATATATACTGTATATATATATATATATATATATATATTTAGATGTATGTATGTATGTATATATATATATATATATATACATACATACATACATACATACATACATCTAAATATATATATATATATATATATATATAATAATATATGTATGTGTGCGTGTGTGTATGTGTATGTGTATATATATATATATATATATACATATACATACATACATACATACATACATATATATATATATATATATATATTCATATATAGAAACCCCTTTTCTTTTAAAAGGGGAGAAATCATCCAGTCCAATATTTCACTCGACTCTTACAGACCTAAACCAAACGAATTATGGAAGGAATAATTTAATCTAGGTGATAAAACAAATCAGATAAAAAAAATTTTAAAAATAAAAAATAAAATTTTATCAGAAAGTTTTGCTTCTTGAAAACGTTAAATATATATAAAAAAGAAACTATATATGATAAAATGTCAAGACAGTTTACTAACTATAACAAACTTCTTTCTTTTCCGAAAAGGCTGTATTTGCATAGAACACATTTATTGTTAAAATCGCATCACACTAACTGCACTTGGTAACTATGTCATGTGGTGCGCACATTAAAATCCCATTGGTCAATCTCATATGACCAATAAAAATCTTGCTAAAATTACTTCAGTTATTTTGCCTGTCTGGTCTGATAATCAAAGTGGGTTACATGTCTTTCAATTTATTATTTTCCGATTCATTATCCCAAATATTTTGCCATTTCGTTACTATCAAATGTTTCATTGATGTTACATAATTATTAAGGGGAAGCTTACTGTAATAGTAAAATACTTATACATAAAAATATACATATATATGTATGTTAGCAGATAAGAAAAGACTAATATCACACAGAAACAGGCAGACAATATGAGAGCACAATTCCTAAGATAAAAAACCGGGTGTCACCAAGGTCTGTTTAAAGAATAAAAATTTCTTGAAGCTTCACGATCCATTTGTATATAAATGCAACGAGTTTTTACATCCCATGTCCAATATTTGAATCATTATTAAAACTTTATTTTATAAAGCTGGATTCCATGATATTACCTTCTAATTAATTACTAGAAATAGCCATTCTTTTTTTTTTTTTTTTTTTTTTTTGCACTTTGCTTACGCAGCTCATTTCGCTTTTCGATGAATTACATGGATATATAAAGAGCCTTTAAGTCCATACAAACAGCAGAAATAAGATAACTACACAGCTTGGTATTAATAAAAGAGTTTAAAGGTTAAAGGTGAGTGCTGAGGCAAGAGTCAGGCCATTGCACTTTCCATACATTATCCTGACCTCCAACTATATATGTATGTGGTCAGCGTGAAATTCAAGCCCCACCCATTAATATTATTATTATTATTATCATTATTATTATTATTATTATTGTTGTTGTTGTTGTTACAAACTCGACTCTTACATAGCTGGGCCAATTAACATCCGGAATAAAATTATTTTGTACTGATGTTAAATAAATGAATAAAATAAAATATATTCTAAATATAATGGATATAAGGTGAATAATGAGGTAAAAATATGTGATGAGTAGAAATCTAAATCTTGTCTATAAAACCAATGTTTCTTTAAATATATATATAATATGTGTGTGCGTGTATATATATAATCAAAATCATATAAAGAGGGAATTTCTCTGAGTCTGATAAAATGTCCATAAAACTTTTCCTGCCATTACATAAATACTCTCTCTCTCTCTTCTCTCTCTCTTCTCTCTCTCTCTCTCTCTCTCTATTGAAAACTTTACAATTGCTAAAATTATTTTGTATGGTTAAAAAAGTGTCACACTCGCTGCACTGGAAACTAATTCATGAGGTATACACATTAAAAATCCAAGCGTCAATTTAGTATGACCTATACGTTACCTAGCTAAAATTACATCAGTTCTTCTTTTGATTTGATTTGAGGAGTGCCATCGAGAAACAATTGGATTTATTTGTTTTAATCTATTAGTATTAGATTCATTACTCCAACGAGTTTGTCATGTTAATGATGTGAAATTTTTTTATGATGGTAATTTAATATCTTCCACCCAACCTATGACCAAGAACCACTAGTCAATGGCTGCTGATGACTCCATAGGTAATCGAGAAACATCAATGATATGAAACTTCATTAACATAAAACTGTCTTAGATTCGATTGTGGCGGGAAGGGAGACATGAAGAATGAACGCAAAACCGACAGCCATATTCCAAAGATGGGAAAATATGCCCAAATTGAATATTTAATAGCGATTTGAAATAAAAAATGTGATCACTCCAGGAATTAAGAAGTAACTTGGGCTTTCAAAATATTGATAAGTATTGATATATGTACAAGGCTCAACAGACATTTCCTCAAAACTAAAGAGAAAATAGGATACAATAAAATGTCACTAGGGTATGGTGCTATCCGAAATTGAGTGTCACATGTAGATGAGCTAAGAGGCAAGAAATAATAATAATAATAATAAAAAAAAAAGTGTTGAATCATCAAAAAAAAAATATGTATACGAGAGGAAATAGATTGTAAAAAACATCATTGACAAAAAAGGAAGAAAAAGAGCAAGTGAAAGAACAGAACCCAGATGAACACCACTAGAGATGGGGAGGGAGGGGAACAGATGTTATATATACGCTGTCAAAACATACTATATCAAACGATTGAATAAAAAAAAAGACCTAGAAATAAGATTATAGAGAGAAAAGAAATGAAACAAAAACACATAGCGTTGCCTAACAAAAAATTACGTCAGGCTCCATCAAATGCCTTGCATACGTCAAGGGAGACGACGAACGAGTCTCTGAAGTGCTATGGAGATGACCAAACATCAGTGAGAAAGGAAAGGTCGCCAGTAAATTATACTGGTGATCCCAAAGGAGTTGGATCCAGGCGGTGCAGTTAAATGATTTATGAGTAAAGTTTCGAATAGTTAGGTGATAGTTAAACTTAAGGCAACAAGACTGTATGGAAGGAATCGGCTGGACTTCATCATCGTCTTTCCATTAGTAATGATAAATGCAGGATCTAACAATGAGCGGAAACAAATACACTGCAGCAATGTGCAGTTGTTAGTATATATACTTTATAGGATATTTGGTAACATAATATTAGGTACAATTAAAATAATCACAATAACGAAATTCTATATCTGATTTTGGCATTCAATACTTTGAGTTTATTGCTTACAAAAATGCTGAACATGTATGATACTAAAATTATTTTTGCTTTTATATATAGCAATCTACGTACTTTGTATCTTTTTTCTTTTTTTCAGACAATTTCCTTATTTCGATAAATTATTCACAACAGAATTCTCTTTTACGCAACCTGCCTAACAAACAAGCAAACACCTAACAAAAATAGTCGACAATCAAATTTCCAGGAGCCTTCAAATGAAGAAACCTTTCCATATGAAACTAAATTAAGGTAAAATTCTTCAAACATCCAGGCCACAGTCTGAAGTGGGCTTTTGTGGAAGAGAAATTTTTTTCACTGACAAAGTACAGTATTTTGCAGTACTTTCAGTTGCAAATCCCACTCATGATTAGAAACTGGCTATTTCCTTGTAATACAGTATCTAAAAACTGACAATAGTACAAGATATCTCAAAAGATGATCATTATTAGTTACTTTCTTAATCGGTCTAAATTCTTTAAAACCCTTTCACCTTTATTCCCAATGAGAACGGCATGAAGCTTCTTGAAAATTTACTTTTACTTGAATTACCCACATTAATCCAACAAAGTGCAGCTGTGGGAAAACACTGCACTTGCTCTACCTTACATAGCATTTGAGGTTTACAACAACTTTTAACCAACCATATTGGAATTATAGTTAATTACCTTCTAGAAGCAATGAACTGGTAAGCCATGCTTTTCTTTTGAAACTCAGGTCAACCCACGACTGCCCTCGAATTTTCTAGAAATCTAATTTTTGAGTATCCCAACAAACAAGATTAGAGAAGTTCTGAACGTAAATAATTCAAGATTGTTTAAAAAAATATAGGATCAGTGGTACTTATCAAGAGATAAATATATAAAATGTAATTGTTAGTGTGACAGATCTCTCACACTGAGAGGCTCTAAAACAAAAGCTAATGATGATGCACTGTTCTTTAGAGAAGAACATAAGAACTGTATGTAGTGAAGAGGACTACATAAACTAAAGCGCACAACTGATATTGCAATTACATTCTTAAATTACGTGGACTCGATTACATCGGATTTTATTTTAAAATTTAATCTATAGATACCCATGACTGCTGTGTGGTCAAAATGATGTCTCCCACAAAACGGTATTCTATGATGCAATAATAAGAAATATAAATAGCTCAAACGTATAAAATATGCATTCCCATGTGGAAGTATATCAACATATCGAAATAAAAAAGAATATGTAGTGGACCATCACACACACACACACACACACACACACACACACACACACACACTATATATATATATATATATATATATATATATATATATATATATATATATATATATAATATATATATATATATATATATATATATATATATATATATATATATAATATATATATATATATATATATATACATATATATATATATATATATATATATATATTATATATATACATATATATATATTTATATGTATACATATACATATACATATATACATATATATATATATATATATATATATTGGTATAATCTATACATATACTCATATATCACCATTCTCATATCAAAAGGACCAACAACTCATATAACTTTTAAGAAAACTTATGATTTCATCTCAGAGCAAACTAAAGAGCAAATGGAGCCCTTTTCTGTGACGAAGGGGATGATGTAACAGAACAAACAAACGCTAGGAGACTAACACACTAACACAGAGATCGAGGCAGAGCGAAAATCGTTTCTCGGCAACATATGGGTGGAGAAAGATGGGATTCGTACACTAATAAACAATCCCTTACTTGGATATTATAGCAGACATTCACACACATGAGCCAGTGTATGTTAGTTCGTATGCTTACATATCACATACCGGCTAAGAACTTGCACGTATAAAGAACTATAAACTAAAACAAAAAACAATCAATGATACATTATAAGTAAAATTAAAACTATAATAATAAAAGCAAAACGATGGTAGGGACAACCACTTTTAAATCTGAAATTAAAGTCGCTATGGCAACCGATCTTTTAGCACTAATTACTGTCTTTACTGGATCACCCACATAATAATCCTTATTAACAATGACTTACTGACTTTCCAGCCTAAAAAAAAAAAAAAAAAAATAACAATACCATAACAAAGAGAATCGAAGCTTACAATGATGGGTGACAGCTCTACTTTTCGTCACTATGTAAATATTTTACACCTGCCTATTTATAATGCACTATATGTATATATCTATCTATCTATCTATCTATCTATATATATATATATATATATATATATATATATATATATATATATATATATATATATATATATATATATATATATATACTAATCATAATCCTAGCTTCAAACCACTAAGGGAAAATCTCAGCTGATTATAAGAAATTATTTAAAAAATCGTAATCTAAACACCATCATAACTCCTCATCGTGGAGATGGGTCGTTAGACTTGTTACTCGAGTACAAGGGGATGCTACGGATATCGTAAGTACTTCAAGGGTGACCTGAGAGAGAGAGAGAGAGAGAGAGAGAGAGAGAGAGAGAGAGAGAGAGAGAGAGAGAGAGAGAGAATACAAAATGCTTTATGTCAATTTCATTTCTGGTATAAAGTTCAAAAACGTTCCCTTGAGTAAACAAAGATTAAATGTGACAATATAATGCGGCATTGTGTGACAGTTCAGTAAAAAAAATGTCATTCTAACCCCCATATCAAGAATGAACAGCAAAACCATACAATTAGAGATGAACAGTACTTGTTTGAACCTTTCTAGAAGCAGACCTTAAGAACGCCTTTGTCTGAAAGTAGAAGTCCAAGGGTAAACGCCCTTAAAAGGCATTAAAATGAACGAACTGTCGGCAAAACCCGCAAAAATATGAATTAGACCCAACACTGAAACACAACTCACAAAGAAACCAACCGTCGTCAGCAGTAAGAAGTCCCTCACACAGACAGAGCAGACTGTGATCCTGACATCACTCCAGGCCAAAAAACCTCTAACCAATGTCTTGAAAGCTAAGGCGATGTCCTCACTCCTCCCCAGACGATGTGCGAGCAGGGATTTGGGGAATGGGGAGGATGCTGGCCTGGGTACTGACAGGGAGTGGTAATCACCAGGAATATCAACCGGCAGCGACATCTTGTAACGTCTTCTTACACTTCCTATGTACCTAATAACTGTATTGCAATTACACTCACACGGTAGTAATTGAAGTTGTTTACATTTTCATAAAGGAAATACCTTCTGATATGACGTTAATCAATCTCTCGAGCAATGTTACAGCATCGAGAAATGAAACGCAGATCTTTTGTTGAGATCCATGAGCGTGGGTATGGCTACAGACACCGCCTCGGGGCAACAGATGCCTATAAATTTGTTTTTTACATTTCCATTTTAAATAACACGAATTACCCATGCTATTTTCTACTCCTTTCAAAAAATGGTATCTAATGACAACCTGGTATTATCAAACAACTAATGTATCTCTATATTAGGATGAAATGAACGTGCAGACAGGTTTATGAAATGCGATATGGACGAAAAGATATAAATCACTACATGGCTACTCTACACAGCTGTTCTTTGACAAGCAGCAATATGTGCCAGTCAAATCAAATAATGATTACAATACACGTTTGATTAAGTAATAATATACTCATTTCTGAATTACTTCTAGTATAAATCTATTAATTTCCAGAATTATTTGAAGGACTACCAAATAATATGAAGAAATAAAAGTCTACAAATGAGACTCATCATGTGTACTATAGCTTGGGAAAGGCGATGGTGATGTTACGTGCGTAAGTTTGTTTCAAGACCCATAAATGCACCTGCGTGTGCATACGCACGTAATAGGATAAGGTCCAGGGACGTTTGCTTAGGCTATTCTAGAATCTAGAATATGACTTTGCAACGCTTTTCATATCTATTGCATTTCTAATTTCAACATTACCCACAACACTTATTACTAAATAGACCGCGTCAAACCGGTCAGGGATTGTAGAGTAAGTCAAGGTCGGTAGTAATTGTGACTCCTAACCCACCTACTCATAATGTGACCTTTATATCCCCCCCCAATACATCCTCTCCTTCAACAACAACAAATCAAGTTATTATATATATATATATATATATATATATATATATATATATATATATATATATATGTATATATATATATGTATATATATATATATATATATATATATATATATATATGTGTGTGTGTATATATATATATATATATATATATATATGTGTACAGTTATATATATATATATATATATATATATATATATATATGTGTGCGTGTGTGTGTGTGTGTGTCATGGCATGAAAATGAAACAATCTCCAACAGATTTGGTATATTTAAGAACAAAGTCCTCAGGAGAATATTGGGAGTTAGATGGCAGGACAGGATTAGCCTACAAATGAAACTATAAGAGAGAATATTCGAGTGCCATATACGGATGAGATCATGGCGAGTGGTAGATGGAGATGGTTTGGCCATGCTCTTCGCACTCCCCAAGAGAGTTTAGTTCACCAAACGTTCAGCTGGGCTCCACAAGGCACTTGAAGAGCTGAAAGACCACGCCTACGTGGCTGAGGACTATGAAGCATTAAGTAGATGATGATTGGGGAAGGATTGAATTGAAAGATCAAGACAAGAGACAATTGGCGAAATTTAACCGAGGCTCTTTGCGTGAATAGACGTAGGATATATATGTATATGTATATATATATATATATATATATATATATATATATATATATATATATATATATATATATATACACGTGTATGTGTATATATGCTACATGCATGAACACACGAGAGGGGGTAAATATGCCCCTCCAAAGGTAAGATGCAAGAAAAAAGAAAGACAGTAGGTTATGAAAGAAAGGTAGTGGGGTAAAAGCAGGAGATTGGAAGAGATCTGAATTAATAGCGCTAATGGTAATCATACTTGCCACTTTATAGATGCCAGCCCTGTAACAGAATCTTCACAACTCTCTCTGATGTGGCCCCTGGGCTTATAGCATCTGACTTTTCCAACTGGGGTTGTAGCTAAACAGTAATAATAATAATAATAATAATAATAATAATAATAATAATAATAATAATAATAATAATAATAATAATAATAATAATATTAAAATGTTACCAACCCTTAGTGTGTACTTTCTAATACTACAAAACCTTTGAATGTTACAAAATACTGAGTCTTGTTTTTTCCCCTATTATGCTATGGCGATGTTGAAAGAAATATGGCTATTTTGGCTAATTTTAAATAAAATACTATACATCACCACTTAGTGAATCTTTTTATACTGACATTCTAAATAGCTCTTGAATTAGATGAACACAATTAGGACAAGAGAGATGCTGATAATAAATAATTTAAAAAATAACTTCATACCTATCAAAATTTATAAAACTAGGATACGTAAAATATAAATTTGTTCACCTTTCTTTTGTTTCAGACGTAAACTAGGCACTGACAAATTTTACATCATCCACGCAGCTATTCTGAACAGCTGACGTGTTAGACGGGGAAGTCTAAAATTTTGAGTATTATTACTTGTGACATACAGATTTACGCTAAAATATGTTTATTATTTGTGATAGACACATCTATAATAGCGTTTTGATAAAAATATGCATATTGGGTGGTTAAAATTGTTAATTATACGTGGTAGGTTAGTCTAAATTTCGGTACTCTTGGATTTTTAGAGTAAAATCATAAATTCACATCCTAAATAACTTTTATTAATTTAAGAACTAGCATTTATTAAATGCTAGCTAGCATACATAAAAGTAGGTCTGAATTAATCAAGCAGCCTAGATTGTTTATAATATAAATTCGGTTAATTTAGGGAGTCAGGCAATCCAACTAGATTTGTCCCCAAATAAAAATTTTCTATATAATCTATAAAACTTTAACAAAACAAGAGGAAGAGAAACAAGACATAATAGCGTGCCCGAGTGTACCCTCGAGCAAGAGAACTCTAACCCTAAATAGTGGAAGACCATGGTATAGAGGGTATGGCACTACCCAAGACTAGAGAACAATGGTTTGATTTTGGAGTGTCCTTCTCCAAGAAGAGCTGCTTACCATAGCTAAAGAGGTATACTATTAGAAAAGTTTGAAACTCAAAATGCACAGTTATATTTGGCATACACTGACCTAGAAAATAATAATGATGAAATCAATAAATGTAGAGGTAGTTGAAGATGTCTGGTGTAAAAATAATTGACGAGTGTAACTAAGAGTTTGTTATGATGGTTGTAAAGCCTCTGTTAGATTGATTGATTGATTGATTTGAGTTTTTTTCTGGAATCCTGACATCGAAGGTCATTGACGTTAGAATATGTAAGGAAATGGATTGATGCAGTATGAAAGTGGGTCTGGATGGTGGGTATCTTTGTGGATGAAAGAAATCAATTTTTTTTTAAAAAATATGAATGAAGTGTAAAGCAATGAATCTTTCTAGTAACTGAAGAATTATTTTTAAAGTTTGCACGAGGAGAGTCGATTAAATGTGAAGCATCACCATCGCACCGTCATTGTATGACTGTCATATTAAACATTTCTAAGCCTAAAAACATTGATAAACAAGACAGGCATCAATTTCTGGAGAGAGAGAGAGAGAGAGAGAGAGAGAGAGAGAGAGAGAGAGAGAGAGAGAGAGAGAGAGAGAGAGAGAGAGAGAAATATTCATATTGAGAGACATGTTATCTCAAATTTCAATGGTTACCTTTAAGTATAACATGGCCTTAAGGAAACATATACTGAAAACAAAACTCTCAGAGTTTAGTCTGCCCTAGTACATCAATATCGCCATATAATTCAAATTTCATCCTTGAATTAAATGGGTATAATTTCATTGAACACTGTCAGTACTTCTTCAAGACGGGATCTGAAATATCACTGAAGAAAAGCTGATATCTTAAAATGAAAGAAGACTACAGTAAAGACTGAATTAGCAGTTGTGAAGAAGAAACCCTTCAAGAGAGAAGGATTTGTGTCAAGCATTGTGGAAAGTTTTATGATGTCACGTGAGACGAAACAATGCCAACAGGTTCCATCTATTAAATAATCAGATATATTTAAAACTGTATACCACAGATGTCGATACAGAGGATAAAAATTTGACATTTGCATTTTATGTAGATTAAAAAAATATTGTAGTGCGTCATTTAAAAGAAAAGCCATGATATATAAGGATTAGGGAAATTTAAGTTATATTCAGGATTGGAATAAAAGTATACAAATATCAGAAAAGCAAGAAAAGTGTATTATGAAAATATGTTACTGAGGTTCTTATACGCATATAAATCACACAAAAAAAAAAAAAAAAAAAAAAAAAAAAAAAAAAAAAAAAAAAAAAAAAAGGAACACGACTGAAAAGTATACAAATATCAGAAAAGCAAGAAAAGTGTATTATGAAAATATGTTACTGAGGTTCTTATACGCATATAAATCACACACAAAAAAAAAAAAAAAAAAAAAAAAAAAAAAAAAAAAAAAAAAAAAAAAAAAAAACGGGAACACGGCGGAATTACCAGCATAAATATTATTATGAATAGTAGACCGCTTAACATAAATTATACGATACTAGGTATACACTTGGCGGCAAATTACAGATTAAGAGTGTGATCATTAAGAAAAATATATTATGATTTTCTCGATTACTTTCACGCCCAAGCTTTAAAACCTTGTATAAAGTATTATTCAACTACAATCTAAATACGATTTCTATACAATTTCTAAGTTAGAATTTCGTTAACAAAGCAAGTTTTGACACAAATCCATTCAAACTATCACATAATATTTTGAGATATGTTAAATAACTGCACATGATTCGATTCAAATAATAAGAAAAACGTAAATACACAAGCATACGGTATACATACTTTATTTCTGATGAAGTACATAAAACCCTTGATCTGCATTTACTTTAAATATTCGCATGGCCTCTCATACGAAAAAAAAACTTTAAATATTCGCATGGCCTCTCATACGAAAAAAAAACTTTAAATATTCGCATGGCCTCTCATACGAAAAAAAAAACTTTAAATATTCGCATGGCTTCTCATACGAAAAAAAAACTTTAAATATTCGCATGGCCTCTCATACGAAAAAAAAAAACTTTAAATATTCGCATGGCCTCTCATACGAAAAATAAACTTTAAATATTCGCATGGCCTCTCATACGAAAAAAAAACTTTAAATATTCGCATGGCCTCTCATACGAAAAAAAACTTTGAATATTCGCATGGCCTCTCATACGAAAAAAAAACTTTAAACATTTGCATGGCCTCTCATACGAAAAAAAAACTTTGAATATTCGCATGGCCTCTCATACGAAAAAGAAAACTTTAAATATTCGCATGGCCTCTCATACGAAAAAAAAACTTTAAATATTCGCATGGCCTCTCATACGAAAAAAAAAACTTTAGATATTCGCAAGGCCTCTCATACGAAAAAAAAAACTTTAAATATTCGCATGGCCTCTCATACGAAAAAAAAACTTTAAATATTCGCATGGCCTCTCATACGAAAAAAAAAAACTTTAGATATTCGCAAGGCCTCTCATACGAAAAAAAAAACTTTAAATATTCGCATGGCCTCTCATACGAAAAAAAAACTTCAAATATTCGCATGGCCTCTCATACGAAAAAAAAACTTTAAATATTCGCATGGCCTCTTATACGAAAAAGAAAACTTTAAATATTCGCATGGCCTCTCATACGAAAAAGAAAACTTTAAATATTCGCATGGCCTCTCATACGAAAAAAAAAACTTTAAATATTCGCATGGCCTCTCATACGAAAAAAAAAAACTTTAAATATTCGCATGGCCTCTCATACGAAAAAAAAAAAACTTTAAATATTCGCATGGCCTCTCATACGAAAAAAAAGCTTTAAATATTCGCATGGCCTCTCATACGAAAAAAAAAGACTTTAAATATTCGCATGGCCTCTCATACGAAAAAAAAAACTTTAAATATTCGCATGGCCTCTCATACGAAAAAAAAACTTTAAATATTCGCATGGCCTCTCATACGAAAAAAAAACTTTGAATATTCGCATGGCCTCTCATACGAAAAAAAAACTTTAAATATTCGCATGGCCTCTCATACGAAAAAAAAACTTTAAACATTTGCATGGCCTCTCATACGAAAAAAAAACTTTGAATATTCGCATGGCCTCTCATACGAAAAAGAAAACTTTAAATATTCGCATGGCCTCTCATACGAAAAAGAAAACTTTAAATATTCGCATGGCCTCTCATACGAAAAAAAAACTTTAAATATTCGCATGGCCTCTCATACGAAAAAAAAAAACTTTAGATATTCGCAAGGCCTCTCATACGAAAAAAAACTTTAAATATTCGCATGGCCTCTCATACGAAAAAAAAACTTTAAATATTCGCATGGCCTCTCATACGAAAAAAAAAAACTTTAGATATTCGCAAGGCCTCTCATACGAAAAAAAAAACTTTAAATATTCGCATGGCCTCTCATACGAAAAAAAAACTTCAAATATTCGCATGGCCTCTCATACGAAAAAAAAACTTTAAATATTCGCATGGCCTCTTATACGAAAAAGAAAACTTTAAATATTCGCATGGCCTCTCATACGAAAAAGAAAACTTTAAATATTCGCATGGCCTCTCATACGAAAAAAAAAAACTTTAAATATTCGCATGGCCTCTCATACGAAAAAAAAAAACTTTAAATATTCGCATGGCCTCTCATACGAAAAAAAAAACTTTAAATATTCGCATGGCCTCTCATACGAAAAAAAAGCTTTAAATATTCGCATGGCCTCTCATACGAAAAAAAACTTTAAATATTCGCATGGCCTCTCATACGAAAAAAAAAAGCTTTAAATATTCGCATGGCCTCTCATATGAAAAAAAAAAACTTTAAATATTCGCATGGCCTCTCATACGAAAAAAAAGCTTTAAATATTCGCATGGCCTCTCATACGAAAAAAAAAAACTTTAAATATTCGCATGGCCTCTCATACGAAAAAAAAAACTTTAAATATTCTCATGGTCTCTCATACGAAAAAAAAAAACTTTAAATATTCGCATGGCCTCTCATACGAAAAAAAAACTTTAAATATTCGCATGGCCTCTCATACGAAAAAAAAAAACTTTAAATATTCGCATGGCCTCTCATACGAAAAAAAAACTTTAAACATTTGCATGGCCTCTCATACGAAAAAAAAAACTCTAAATATTCGCATGGCCTCTCATACGAAAAAAAACTTTAAATATTCGCATGGCCTCTCATACGAAAAAAAAACTTTAAATATTCGCATGGCCTCTCATACGAAAAAAAACTTTAAATATTCGCATGACCTCTCATACGAAAAAAAAACTTTAAATATTCGCATGGCCTCTCATACAAAAAAAAAACTTTAAACATTTGCATGGCCTCTCATACGAAAAAAAAAACTCTAAATATTCGCATGGCCTCTCATACGAAAAAAAAACTTTAAATATTCGCATGGCCTCTCATACGAAAAAAAAAACTTTAAATATTCGCATGGCCTCTAATACAAAAAAAAACTTTAAACATTTGAATGGCCTCTCATACGAAAAAAAAAACTTTAAATATTCGCATGGCCTCTCATACGAAAAAAAAAACTTTAAATATTCGCATGGCCTCTCATACGAAAAAAAAAACTTTAAATATTCGCATGGCCTCTCATACGAAAAAAAAAACTTTAAATATTCGCATGGCCTCTCATACGAAAAAAAAACTTTAAATATTCGCATGGCCTCTCATACGAAAAAAAAAAACTTTAGATATTCGCAAGGCCTCTCATACGAAAAAAAAAACTTTAAATATTCGCATGGCCTCTCATACGAAAAAAAAACTTTAAATATTCGCATGGCCTCTCATACGAAAAAAAAAAACTTTAAATATTCGCATGGCCTCTCATACGAAAAAAAAAAACTTTAAATATTCGCATGGCCTCTCATACGAAAAAAAAACTTTAAATATTCGCATGGCCTCTCATACGAAAAAAAAAAACTTTAAATATTCGCATGGCCTCTCATACGAAAAAAAAAAACTTTAAATATTCGCATGGCCTCTCATACGAAAAAAATACTTTAAATATTTGCATGGCCTCTCATACAAAAAAAAAAAAAACTTTAAATATTCGCATGGCCTCTCATACGAAAAAAAAAACTTTAAATATTCGCATGGCCTCTCATACGAAAAAAAAAACTTTAAATATTCGCATGGCCTCTCATACGAAAAAAAAACTTTAAATATTCGCATGGCCTCTCATACGAAAAAAAAAAACTTTAAATATTCGCATGGCCTCTCATACGAAAAAAAAACTTTAAATATTCGCATGGCCTCTCATACGAAAAAAAAAAACTTTAAATATTCGCATGGCCTCTCATACGAAAAAAAAACTTTAAACATTTGCATGGCCTCTCATACGAAAAAAAAAACTCTAAATATTCGCATGGCCTCTCATACGAAAAAAAAACTTTAAATATTCGCATGGCCTCTCATACGAAAAAAAAACTTTAAATATTCGCATGGCCTCTCATACGAAAAAAAACTTTAAATATTCGCATGGCCTCTCATACGAAAAAAAAACTTTAAATATTCGCATGGCCTCTCATACAAAAAAAAAACTTTAAACATTTGCATGGCCTCTCATACGAAAAAAAAAACTCTAAATATTCGCATGGCCTCTCATACGAAAAAAAAAAACTTTAAATATTCGCATGGCCTCTCATACGAAAAAAAAACTTTAAATATTCGCATGGCCTCTCATACGAAAAAAAAAAACTTTAAATATTCGCATGGCCTCTAATACAAAAAAAAACTTTAAACATTTGAATGGCCTCTCATACGAAAAAAAAAAACTTTAAATATTCGCATGGCCTCTCATACGAAAAAAAAAACTTTAAATATTCGCATGGCCTCTCATACGAAAAAAAAAAACTTTAAATATTCGCATGGCCTCTCATACGAAAAAAATACTTTAAATATTTGCATGGCCTCTCATACAAAAAAAAAAAAAAAACTTTAAATATTCGCATGGCCTCTCATACGAAAAAAAAAACTTTAAATATTCGCATGGCCTCTCATACGAAAAAAAAAACTTTAAATATTCGCATGGCCTCTCATACGAAAAAAAACTTTAAATATTCGCATGGCCTCTCATACGAAAAAAAAACTTTAAATATTCCCATGGCCTCTCATACGAAAAAAAAACTTTAAATATTCGCATGGCCTCTCATACGAAAAAAAAAACTTTAAATATTCCCATGGCCTCTCATACGAAAAAAAAAACTTTAAATATTAGCATGGCCTCTCATACGAAAAAAAACTTTAAATATTCGCATGGCCTCTCATACGAAAAAAAAAAACTTTAAATATTCGCATGGCCTCTCATACGAAAAAAAAAACTTTAAATATTAGCATGGCCTCTCATACGAAAAAAAAAACTTTAAATATTAGCATGGCCTCTCATACGAAAAAAAAAACTTTAAATATTAGCATGGCCTCTCATACGAAAAAAAACTTTAAATATTCGCATGGCCTCTCATACGAAAAAAAAAAAACTTTAAATATTCGCATGGCCTCTCATACGAAAAAAAAAACTTTAAATATTAGCATGGCCTCTCATACGAAAAAAAAAACTTTAAATATTAGCATGGCCTCTCATACGAAAAAAAACTTTAAATATTCGCATGGCCTCTCATACGAAAAAAAAAAAACTTTAAATATTCGCATGGCCTCTCATACGAAAAAAAAAACTTTAAATATTAGCATGGCCTCTCATACGAAAAAAAACTTTAAATATTCGCATGGCCTCTCATACGAAAAAAAAAAAACTTTAAATATTCGCATGGCCTCTCATACGAAAAAAAAAAAACTTTAAATATTCGCATGGCCTCTCATACGAAAAAAAAAAAACTTTAAATATTCGCATGGCCTCTCATACGAAAAAAAAAACTTTAAATATTCCCATGGCCTCTCATACGAAAAAAAAAATTTAAATATTAGCATGGCCTCTCATACGAAAAAAAACTTTAAATATTCGCATGGCCTCTCATAGGAAAAAAAAAAAACTTTAAATATTCGCATGGCCTCTCATAGGAAAAAAAAGAACATTTGATCCAATAAAATTTCAGATGTGAAAATAAAGAAGCAAAATCCTTTTATTGCTACGTAGTTAAAAGCGCAAAAGCCGGTGCCAATAAGAGCCCCCTCCACCTTGTTGATAAAAGGATTTGGACTCCAACTCCTTGTTTGGATCGAAGGCTTTAAAACTGACGATCCTCGATAGGGCTCAATCAGGGATTATACGACCCTAAGGGTCGTCATGATCGATGCCTTTTATTCTGTGATTTGACACATTTCTACATTGCGTTTACCATTGCTAAATATTATTTATTATTAATTAATAACGCCTATAACGACGTGTAACGCAAGGAGCCTCAATCAGATTCATCCAACCATCCCTATTAGATACAATTAATACAGTTAATTAAATTAATTAAAAGTGAGAACATATTATTCGTGTTAAATACATCATGCATGCATAGGATATATACAATTACAAATTTAAAGTAAAACAGAGATACAGTCCCTCTACACATTTGAAATATCAAATACAGTTACGTAAGGCAACATACATTACGGTTATCATAATTATTCATTAAGTTCTCATATTCATGAAATGAGAGCTTAAATACAAAAGTTTTTCAGGCAATCTTCCACAGTAAAGAATTTGTAAGAGAAAAACCTTATTAAGGAAAATGTTTACATAATAAACAAAGTGGTGAACTAACGTACAAGTAAATATGTAGATAAAACATATTTGAAAATGCGAAAAAAATTAAGGCAATTCGATAATACAATCCACAACATATTATTATTATTATTATTATTATTATTATTATTATTATTATTATTATTATTATTATTATCAAAGTTACAACCCTAGTTGGAGAAGCAAAATGCTATAAGCCTAAGGGCTCCAACAGGGAAAAATAGCCCAGTGAGGATAGGAAGCAAGGAAATAAATAAACAATATAAGAAGTAATGAAAAATTTAAATAAAATATTTTAAAAAACATTAACAACAATAAAACAGATAATGCATATACAACTATAAAGAGACTTATGTTAGCCTGTTCAACAAAAAAAAAAAAACATTTGCTGCAACTTTGAACTTTAGAAGTTCTACTGATTCACAGCTGGAATAAAACTTCTAGAATACTGTGTAGTATTGAGCCTCACGGTGGAAAAGGCCTGACTATAAGAATTAACTGCATGCCTAGTATTATGAACAGGATGGAACTGTCCAGGAATATCTGTATGTAAAGGATAGTCATAATTATGAAAAATCTTATGCAACATGCGTAATGAACTAATTGAACGACAGTGCCAGGTGCCAAAGATTAATATCTAGATCAGGAATAAGAACTTTAATAGACCGTGAGTTCCTGTCCAACAAGTTAAGATGAGAATCGGCAGCTGAAGAGCAGACAGGAGAACAATACTCGAAACAAGGTAGAATGAAAGAATTAAAAAACTTCTTCAGAATAGATTGATCACCGAAAATCTTGAAAGACTTTCTCAATAAGCCAATCTTTTGTGTAATTGAAGAAGACAAAGACCTACTGTGTTTCTTAAAAGTAAATTAGCTGTCGAGAATCATACCTAAAATTTTTAATGAATCATACATAGTTAAAGAAACATTATCAATGCTGAGATCCGGATGTTGAGGAGCCGCTTTCCTCGACCTACTTACAATCATAGCAGCCAACCTAAAATTTGTGAGCATCGGTGACCATATCATTGTACTGAAGACTTCCAGTTTTCTGAAGTATTATCGTAACACTTAAATTAACTAATAATTCAAAAAATCAAATCAGTACAATATACAGAGCTAAGACAATGGTTAAAGGTCCCTTCTCATATGAAGAGTCAGGAAGATATGTCAAGTAGGTAATTTTCAAACAATTGTGGGGAATTGTTTCCAGTGAGAGCACTTCATGTTCTAGAATTTAACAAAAGCTCTTCACTGCGTATATATCTGTAGCCAAAATGGAATTATCAAAACTTCTGCAACTTCCGGTTTACACAAAAATATGGGGACTTAACTGTTATTATATAAAAAACTGCCAAATTTATGCATTTATTAATACAGTAAGGCTTTTTATGGTGCTAAATTGAGAACCTACTTAAAATGCTCAAAACACACTTTTACCTTAATAAGCGGTTTCTTCTGGAAGACTGCTTACAATTATTTAACTTTAAAGAAATGAGATAAGAATCAAACTTGCAGATACTGATTTGATGAGGTACAAATCCTATGCCTTTTTCGTACATTTATGGCGTTTCCATGATTACAGCTCTGCATTACGGGCTCAGTAACTCAAACTTGCTGCGTATAATTACTACCTAGTAACCTAGCCGTTCTTTACTACCTAGTAACCTAGCCGTTCTTTACAACCAAGTAACCTAGCCGTTCTTTACTACCTAGTAACCTAGCCGTTCTTTTCATTAGGGAACAGGGATCCTACGAGGGGCTGGATCTCTTATAAGTTACTGTCATGCTAAAACTCGGTCGCCGATCCTTTACAATTTAGTAAAAGTGGCAGTTCCCACACCTGTGGGACATAATGGAAGAATGTCTCCCTACAAAGGAATTAATAATTAAAAGGGAATGTACTGTCCTTCCAAATGTGACAGCAGTCTTGAAACAATCAATCATTCATAATAACTTTTATAATTGTAAAACAGTTTGAATGATTTCTTATATTTCACTCGGATTAGTTTCACTAAAAACATTCCAACCATAGGAGACAAACCTACCTTTTTTTTAGATACATTTTTTTTTCTTCAAGTCTAGACTCAAGATAATTGCATTATGGAAAATATCATAACATCGAGGCTCATATAACCGATAAATATATACAACTCCAGAAAAAAAAAATCAGAAACAAGCAATAACCATCTGAGTTACTGTACTCAACTCCCATTTCTGTCCAACCCACGTGTGCAAACATCAAATCTTTTCGTCATGCGCGCTGGTTAAAACTGGACTCACCAATTAAACAAGCAAACAGAGAGGGTATAGGTTTTAACATCGCCTGAATGTGTAGTTATTCCTTCTTTGCATGAACTCACTTTAAATGGCACATTTATTATCTTCGAAATTTGTTTTACCGAATATGCTCTCTACTTACCTCTCCTTTCTAAGGAAGGCAATTACTAGTTTTTTTTTTTTTTTTTAGTGTGGAATAATTTTAAATAACTGCTAGAAACCTTACAAATCTAATAAAAACGCCTACCGCGATATTACTCCACACAACTATTGTACATTATCACTTTTATCCTTATCACTGCAACTTTTCTATAATAAAGTGATCATTTATGGTAAATCATTAACAATACCAATAATAAAATCAAACATGTTCGCACACTATATAGTTAAATTTCCCGTAAGCTTTACATGATAAGCTACTTGATGAACCATCTTAAGATCCCATCATCGCTCTCCAATCATATTTTATACTAGAACCAGTTTTTTATGATCCGTACCCCGATCCAGAACATCATATTTAATGAAGTAAATTAACTTCCAGACAATCATATACGACTTTTTTCCCACAGTTTCCTTATTGCTAAATCATCCTCGGTTTCTGATATAACGAGACCCACCAGAGGCAAAATGCCTGAAAGAAAAATACTCGAGTAATACATAAGAGATTCCCAAGACACCGTAAGCAAGGTCACATCATTGGAAGCATGTGCTGAGCAGGAGTCGATCTTAACGAATAAATTCGCGTATGAGGTAGCTATGGTTATCATATCTTTCTTTAGCTTATTGCTGACATTCACTTGCACTGTTGCGTTTTCGTTTCATCGTTTTCTTTAATTAAAATTTCTAGAGAGAAATTCGGGTCGTATTCAAAATTCTCGAGTAACAAATAATTATAAAAACAAAAATTAAATTTTCATATTGATTACCATATTCCAAATATAATCTAACTACAGTATTAGCAAATGGGTTGAATTCAACATGAATTTTACTTCATCTTAATCACGTCTAAACCAGATTAGCAACGTGTATCGAAATACATGGCAAAGAAATTTTTAATTCAAGCGAACACATATAACTTAAGTCTTGTAACACACGAAGGCATCCAAGCCCGCACGTCTTAATAAAACTTCCTGAACGCTTTCCGATTTCGCAAGCAAAAACAACCTTTGGAGGGACAGTGCTCTTCGGGAAGGATGTCATGAGAAAGCTTTACCGCCTAAATGAAAAAAAAATCTGTACATTTAATAAATTTTTAATTCTCAAAGTTTATTCATTTAACTTTTTCCTTTTCTCACAGGGCTATTTTGCCCAGTAGGAGCCATTGGACTTATAACATCATGTTCTTCCAACTAGGGTTGTAGTCGAGCTAGTAACAACAACAACAAAAACAAAACAACAACAACAACAATAATAATAATAATAATAATAATAACAACAAGCTGCAACTCGGGACGGATATTGTTTATGAGATCGGCTTTGTCCCTCGTTGATGTCACTCACTATCACGCAGTTCACTGTAATGTTGCTACATTTAACAGCATATTAAAGACGGCTGCATGATAGCTGTGTTTTTTCAATTGTAGATATTACTATGGAATTCGGCAGGAACAGAGAAACGATGTTTCACATCAATCCCTGAAATTTTCATTTGGATATGTGAATTATTCTAGGAAAATTTTACTCCACAGTCAAAATTACCCATTCAATCCATACCGAAATAAACGTTTGTTGTGGCTTTCATAAGGCAGATATCAACATGAAAATTGGTATGGACAAAGTAAATATTCATCACATAAATCCCTGAAAATTGTATTTAGATATGTGAAGTATTCTACGAGTAATTTACGGCGCCACCGAAAATCTGCCTCCCACGGATATCGAAAAATGGCTACTATGACTTTTCTATGGCAAGCATCAATACGAAAATTGGTATGAATGTAATGCACATAACACCCATCAATACCCTGTGAAAATTACTTTGTTTATCTGTAAAACTCTAGGAGTAAATTGGGGCTCCACACTGATTTTTTAGCTAAAAGTCGTCACTTACGAACAAGGCAAGCCTATAGTAGGTATGAACATGAAAATTGGCAGAAACAAAGCTTATATATATCTAAATAATCCATTAAAATTTCATATGAATACTTATTGGTATAGAAATTATTGACTCCGCCGCCGGAAATATCAGCTGCCCCACCCCCTCCGCCCCCCCCCCCACCCAAAAAAAAAAAAAAAAAAAAAAAAAAAAAAAACCACGATGATAATAAAAGGGAATGACTGGGCTATGGGTTGGGCGAGATTCGTTAGCGAAAATTTTTAAATTTCATATAAAATTACTAACTTCGTTCGCCACAATAATAATAATAATAATAATAATAATGCTGCGCATGATTTACCTGCTTAGTCCCGTCTGAATCTAGTATCACTTACCACTAATTAATGGCTAAAAATACACTTACTAAGAATGTTCTCTTCCACATCTACAGGCAGTAGGTTAGCCAAGGCACCAGCCACCCGTTAAGTTATTACCACTAAAGATCTGTTTGGGTCGTTGGACTACATTGGATCTCTCCCTCTCTGGTTACAGCTCATTTTTCTTTTGCCTTCACACACACCGAATATTAATATGTATCAAGGCAATAGCAGAACCTAAACCTTGGATATGCTAACTTAATACTAACAAACTTTAACCCTATATAAACACAAATAAGAGGTCAGCAGTGACATCTTAATGCACTAATTTAGTCTGTCGCCATAAAGTAACATAAATAACGTCGTGATATATGGACTCCACGAGTACTGCAGTCATCTCTACTCTTGAGTTAGCAAAGGAAATTTAGTCATTTTACATTTGTAACAAGATTTACAAAGACCGTGGTAACAGCTATAATTTTCAATGTAAAACATTCCCTCATAATTGTGATAAAATAAAAAAAAAAAATTCAGATGAAAACGCGCTATAACACTGACCATGGCACGTCATGCATGCACATTTTATATATATATATAATGTATATATATATATATATATATATATATATATATATATATATATATATATATATATATATATATATATATATATATATATATATATACATACATATATATATATATATATATATATATATATATACATTATATATATATATGTATATATATATATATATATATATATATATATATATATATATATATATATATATATATATATATATATATATATATTTATATATATATATATATATATATATATATATATATTTTTATATATATATATATATATATATATATATATATATATATATATATATATATATATATATATATATATTTCAATTGAAATCAATTCAATCCCACGACCAATGAAATGAGCTAAATGATTTAGATTAAATTAAATCACAAGACTAATTATAGTTTAACAGCCTATACTATGATGAGGAAAATTGCAAGATCATGAACCAACAAGCAAAAAAAATGCCTTAAACATATAGCACTACAAAATAGAAGAGGTAGTTTTGCGTGTCTGAGAACCAAACGTTCGCTAAGTATATACGATTATAAGGGATAATCTTTTTTTTATCTCATAAAACCTTAAGGGACCACATTAGGGACCACCAAGCGTCCAGACGGAGGTTAAATTGGACCACCGAGGGAGCGGAGATTTAACAGATCGCGGAAGATTAAACGAGAATGAAAACTGCTTTCTTAGGAGGCCTTTGCATTAAATGGAGATTATCAGCGAAGAGTAAAGCCATCCGAGAATGAATGCGTCGGGCAAAAGGTGGTCTGGGAGAGGCTACGGATGAGCTGATAAGGAAAAGGTAAGGGAGTGAGAAATCAGATTTTGTTAGGGCATTAGAATTGGAATTGGCAATCCATACCGATATAATTATATCTGAATTGGAATTGGTAATCCATACCGATATAATTATATCTGAATTGGAATTGGCAATCATACCGACATAATTATATCTCAATTGGAATTGGCAATCATACCGACATAATTATATCTGAATTGGAATTGGCAATCATACCGACATAATTATATCTGAATTGGAATTGGTAATCCATACCGACATAATTATATCTGAATTGGAATTGGCAATCATACCGACATAATTATATCTCAATTGGAATTGGCAATCATACCGACATAATTATATCTGAATTGGAATTGGCAATCATACCGACATAATTATATCTCAATTGGAATTGGCAATCATACCGACATAATTATATCTGAATTGGAATTGGCAATCATACCGACATAATTATATCTGAATTGGAATTGGTAATCCATACCGACATAATTATATCTGAATTGGAATTGGCAATCATACCGACATAATTATATCTGAATTGGAATTGGCAATCATACCGATATAATTATATCTGAATTGGAATTGGTAATCCATACCGATATAATTATATCTGAATTGGAATTGGCAATCATACCGACATAATTATATCTCAATTGGAATTGGTAATCCATACCGACATAATTATATCTGAATTGGAATTGGCAATCATACCGACATAATTATATCTCAATTGGAATTGGCAATCCATACCGACATAATTATATCTGAATTGGAATTGGCAATCATACCGACATAATTATATCTGAATTGGAATTGGCAATCCATACCGACATAATTATATCTGAATTGGAATTGGCAATCATACCGACATAATTATATCTGAATTGGAATTGGCAATCCATACCGACATAATTATATCTGAATTGGAATTGGCAATCATACCGACATAATTATATCTGAATTGGAATTGGCAATCCATACCGACATAATTATATCTGAATTGGAATTGGCAATCATACCGACATAATTATATCTGAATTGGAATTGGCAATCCATACCGACATAATTATATCTGAATTGGAATTGGCAATCATACCGACATAATTATATCTGAATTGGAATTGGCAATCATACCGACATAATTATATCTGAATTGGAATTGGCAATCATACCGACATAATTATATCTGAATTGGAATTGGCAATCATACCGACATAATTATACCTGAATTGGAATTGGCAATCATACCGACATAATTATATCTGAATTGGAATTGGCAATCCATACCGACATAATTATACCTGAATTGGAATTGGCAATCATACCGACATAATTATATCTGAATTGGAATTGGCAATCCATACCGACATAATTATACCTGAATTGGAATTGGCAATCATACCGACATAATTATATCTGAATTGGAATTGGCAATCCATACCGACATAATTATACCTGAATTGGAATTGGCAATCATACCGACATAATTATATCTGAATTGGAATTGGCAATCCATACCGATATAATTATACCTGAATTGGAATTGGCAATCATACCGATATAATTATATCTGAATTGGAATTGGTAATCATACCGATATAATTATATCTGAATTGGAATTGGTAATCATACCGATATAATTATATCTGAATTGGAATTGGCAATCATACCGACATAATTATATCTGAATTGGAATTGGCAATCCATACCGATATAATTATATCTGAATTGGAATTGGTAATCCATACCGATATAATTATATCTGAATTGGAATTGGCAATCATACCGATATAATTATATCTGAATTGGAATTGGCAATCATACCGACATAATTATATCTGAATTGGAATTGGCAATCATACCGACATAATTATATCTGAATTGGAATTGGCAATCATACCGATATAATTATATCTGAATTGGAATTGGTAATCCATACCGATATAATTATATCTGAATTGGAATTGGCAATCATACCGATATAATTATATCTGAATTGGAATTGGCAATCCATACCGATATAATTGTATCTGAATTGGAATTGGCAATCCATACCGATATAACTATATCTGAATTAGAATTGGCAATCCATACCGATATAATTATATCTGAATTGGAATTGGCAATCCATACCGATATAACTATATCTGAATTGGAATTGGCAATCCATACCGATATAACTATATCTGAATTAGAATTGGCAATCCATACCGATATAATTCTATCTGAATTGGAATTGGCAATCCATACCGATATAATTATATCTGAATTGGAATTGGCAATCCATACCGATATAATTGTATCTGAATTGGAATTGGCAATCCATACCGATATAACTATATCTGAATTAGAATTGGCAATCCATACCGATATAACTATATCTGAATTAGAATTGGCAATCCATACCGATATAATTATATCTGACAATTAAAAGGTAAAAAAACGTTTAGCATAAATAAATTACCAGAAGCAAGCATATGGCTGTTTTATGGGATATAACTTAAAACTAAAACTTGGTAAAAGAGAAAGAACAATAATGAAACAAATTATAACCGATTTAATTAATAAAAAAAACACTTACACATTAAGATTACAAAGTAAAACGAACCCATTGAATATTGTATACTGTATCATGTACGATAAACGAAACAAAATTCAATATATCTTTTAATAGTTGTAAGTTATGCAACATAATGAGAATTATTCACCGTTAAAGCAGAATTTATTATACATTTAATGTATATTCTATTCTTGGTAGGGACATGATCTTACATGTCCCAATCAGTTTAAAAATACTCAGAAGACCACTATAAAAATTATTGGAAAAATCTATGGGATGCTTCTCGGCAAATCTTACTAAATATACTGAAATGAAGTCCGATATTTGGCAGGTGAAAGAAAATACAACTGAATAAAAATCAAGAAGAAAGAAAGCAAATATACAAAATACAACCATTCTTGATCAAATGACACAAAAACAAATCTCTTTACTTTTCGATCAAACAGCATAGGGAAAGCACATGCAATTTGAAAAGAAGGGAAGGTTAATTTTATGAGAAGTAAAATGCAAAAGAAAAGGTCTCCACTTCACGGAAGAATGTGCTCTTAAGAAGAACTCTGTCCCCATCATTTCTCAATACTTTTTTACTCTTCAGGTAACTAAACACACATTTTAAAGATTATAAACAAATAATACACCTCCCTAGATACCATACCGAAAAAATCTAACTATGGGTCAACAATATGAATGGAGGGAAACATTATGAATCAAATTACAGTATCTGGCATTTTGCCTTACTAAGGTATACAAACCCCAATCCTTTAATTCAAATAGGAGTACTTTCAGCAAGAGCGCAAACAGCCACCAAATATCTAGAAAGATGGGTATAGTAGTTAGCAAGAGGTAGGTGTGGGGAGCCAACAGCCTACACGTCAATTTTGACCTTTGGCTCAAGGACTGAGGGGGAAGTGTAACTTGAAGCACTCAAGTTTGTAGTTAGCAAAAATATAAATTACTTTAAAATTTGCAATTTGTTTCTATACATAAACGAATAATCCTCCTTTAAATTGAGACTCATTCTTAGGTGAGAGACAGTCCCATGAAACCAGACTGGAAGGTTCTTTCCTTCCCTGAAGATGTTGTCCTTCCTGGTCCAGTACAGGAACGAGAAATGTGACTCCAATAATCAGCAGCTAATCATTGATGCAAAACCTGTTAGGACCTTGGCCAGTACTGGCTTAAAAGGAAGCTAGTCTCAAGTCCCGGAACACCTATCTCTCTAAGCAGATAATGTCGCAAGTGTCGGACAAAACATCAAAAATAATATTAAGGGAAAACATCAACCCTTTCTCCCCAATAATGAGGAGGATGAAGGAATTGCTTCTAAGCAGCACATATTTTGCAAGAAAGGTTCTCCAATGCATAACAAACCTGTATCAGTTGTCCAACTGGGATGTAATGGCTGTGGTGCTTCATCCCCTTGGAAGGAGAACAAGATAAGAAGGGCCGGATATTCCATCTAAGGAATCTTTTATGATGCCTTTGAGTAAGGTAAGGAAATTGCCCAGACCACCCTCTCTATGGTGGAGTCTCTTAGTACTACCTGCCTTCTAAAGGAGAAGAGGGAGTGCCTTGAACCTTTTCAGTCCCATACAAGGAGCATGACAAGTGTACCTCCAGATCTCCAGCTGCTACAAGGCATACCCTCACCTCTTCCAAAGATGAATTTTCTAAGACTTCATATCGAAGAGGACGAGAGAGATCTGTGCATACACAACAGGTGAGTATTCAAGATCAGACAAGTGCACGCTAACTGGAGAGAGTGAACAGGTTAGTGCACATTCGTCTGCACTTGAACATTCATCTGGTCACTTGCATTCTCTAGCTAATGCACACTCATATGTGCACGAGTGCTCGTCTATTCACATGCACTCTTCTGTTGGCACTCGCTCACCTGTTTGTGTACGTGCTACTGTTCGTGAATGCTCTTCTGGTTGAGCATACTCACTAGATCCCGAACTCTCCCTATTCGCTCAGACCTTCCTTTTAGCACGCAATTTTCTGTTAGCACTCGCTCACCTGTTCCAGAAGTCACTATTGTTCACAAGCAGTCAATTGTTAGTACTAACTCACTCACTTTTTCGCATCCATTCACCTATTGAATAATTGGTTAGCAAACACGCACCTGCCTATAAGCTATCGCCTGCTCCCAAGTGATCACCTGTTCACACACACTACTGTGCACACGCACTCACCGGTTTTCACATATTCTTCATCTGATATCACTGATTGATTGATTTGGAGTTTTTGCCATCATCATCTGATATGAGTGCACTTGTTATTCAGTTCGCAATCCTTAGGAGAGGATTCTCAGTGACCAAGTCCTTCTAGCGTGCTCTCATTCTCGGGTAATGCTCACTGCCTTCTGAAAGCGTAAGTTTTCATAAAAGCAGACACAACAAGAAGTGAACAGATTCATAAGTGAGCAATCACCATGCACAAGGTTTCAGTCTAAGAGGAAAGATTCATCCTTGCAGCCTGAGAGGCCAAGATCAATGTCTCCATGATCCCAAGGTAGGATTTTTCATCTGCTAAGGCTAAAAAGCCCAAGTACAGATCGGTCTGCAAATATTCCTGATGAGACCTCATAGGCACTTCAGGGGTACATGCATTTGCTCTGTCACCCAAGGCTTGTGTGGGAATAAAGGGCATTTCTGAGGCTGCAAGGGATAGCCCCATTGCAACTGGGTCAACATCCCCTTCATACCATCCAGGCTTGGTACTAAGAATGGAAGGATCCCTGAATGAGGTTTTCAAGTGGAAACCATCAGTCAACCAACAAGCCTGATCATCCCATATTTCCTATTCCACTAAAAGCTGAGGGGAAATTGGTGGCTTCTTTTTAGTGATACTTTCAACAATCCTGGATCAATCACTAGTGTGAAAACCCTTATAAAACAAGTTATTTTTGAAATATCAACTACTTTAGTCTTTTTTATTTTGTAATAAATTTCCCGGTTAAAAGTTACAAGTTTATAAAATAATTTAAAATACGCAGGCAGAGGACTAAAATGTCCAATGTGTTGTCAGCAGCTATACTATTACTATTATATAACTTTAGTTCTGTAAAGCATTATTTCATTCATAAATACCTGGAACATTAACCTTAATCTATCAGTAAAGCAATTTACCAACAGATATCTCATGACCTTGAACAGTTACTCAAAAAACATTTTTTTTAGCAAAAATGAGAGAGAGAGAGAGAGAGAGAGAGAGAGAGAGAGAGAGAGAGAGAGAGAGAGAGAGAGAGAGAGAGAGAGAGAGAGAGAGAGAGAGAGAGAGAGATTATTAAATTTCTATGCAAGGATGGAGAATGCACTAGAAGTCATCCAAGAGGGGGCCTCTGGGATTCTACAGTTGTCTGTTCCTGGTGAAGAAGTCAACTTGTAGATAGAGACCAGCCATTGATCTCTCTCTCTCTCATGAGCTTATGAACAAGTTTTTATCATCAAATTTCAATCAAGATGGAGACAAAGAGTACGATATCTACAGCCATCCGGAAGCAAGATTTCTTGTTTTCTGTGGACCTCAAGGACGTGTATTTATATATAACAGTCCATCGGTACAAAAAAAAGTACCTCTCCTTTGTTCTCAAAGGAGTTGTGTACTAATTCAAAATCTTGTGCTTCAGACTGTCTTCAGCAGTGTTCGTGCAAATGTTCATTCTTGTCTCAGCTTGGGCCCACTCGAACGGGATTCGTCTTCTGAGTTATCTAGATGATTGACTAATCCTGTCCTCTTGGAGGAAGCAGGTGCTTCAGGATTGGGACACACTACTTTCCTTTTGCCATGATCTAAGAATAAAGATCAATCAGAAAAGTTGAAACTCATGCCATATAGCCAATTAGCAACATCGTTGCTAAATTAACAACTTTTTTCATCTCTTGGCGACTTTTTCTCTCATTTAGAGAGTTTGAGACTTTATTTATATGACATTTAAAAATTTTAGAGATCCATTGTTTTCATTGATAAATTCCTGCTTAAATTCCATTTTGGAAATTTCACAATACACACGCGCGCACACACACACACTCTCTCTCTCTCTTCTACCAAAGAGCAAATGGGGTCTCTGCAGATGGACTAAAAAGTCTTTGAGACATCCAAAATCCTTGTAACTGTCTGTGTCTGTCTGTCTCTCAGATAAGGGAATCACAACTCTCTTTTTTTCCAATTTTTGGCGATTGTGTCAACTCTTGTCAGAAGAGCACTAAATACTCCAGTACTGGTGCATTTTCGAGTGTTGCTCCCTGTCCCCCTTGACTGGTGAAGTGGGAAGCCACTACAGTATATCCTTTCTCTTGAGTACTCAATTTGGCACCTGGTTTGCCGTCTGAAGTGTCAAGTAAGTCAACGCCTTCACACCTGAGAGGATGTGGTTGGTGTATTTCTTCTGTCTCTCTAGATAAGACAAATCCTGAGATAAAGCAAAATACTGTACACTACCGCTCCTGACCAGTGGTCATTCCAGGACGTCGCTTGAAGACTCACCATGGCTACAGCTTCCATAGCAGTACATAGATTCAGAGGCTGAGAATAAGGTGCTCTCGTAATTGAGTATTTCTACTTTGGTACCTGTCCAAGGACACTGAACTCCCTGATGAGGGCAAGGACCTCATTGAAAGTGTAATGCATCTTGAGACTGTCTCTGCCAGCAAAACACCAGAGTCGGATGCAGAGGGATTGACAACCTCCCAACCTTCACCCCTAATGAGGAAGAGGGACTCGACATGAGGCACCGCAAGATTTTCCTTCCTGTTGGAGTACAGTACAGGTATTCACACATTGATCCAAGAATGGAACAGAGCTGATACTATGAAGAGGATGAAGGAACTGAAGATCGTTGTCTAGATTCCAATGTTGAGCTGCGCCGTGCCCTCTTTCTTTCCAAGGCTGGAGAACCTTAGATGCCTTGATCTCCCAGGGGCAGGAGGAAAGGTGGGCACTGAGCAGCCGAAAGGTGCGTTTGACGAATGCCTGTTTTGGAGGAGTATGGGGTTTGGCAAGATTGATGCTAACATGGAGGTGGTTCTCAGTACTTTAAGGTATACTGAGAGTGGTCTTGAGATGTCGCCTGTTCCAGAAATCAGTCACAATGGCGCATAGGAAGATCATGCCGAAAGGCACTATCACTATGCGTTGCAGGATCACTGAAAACAGACCGTTCCAACCCCGAGGAGAACCCTTGTCGCTAAAAGAATCTAGGCACGATGGAAAGCAGAGGGATGGAGGGATGTCTGTCCTCGATGAAGAGGCACAGGTGACCATGGATCAAAATCCCTGGAAAAAAAACTTGAGTTTAGGTCTCATGAAGTCGAAGCGCATGTCTTCTTGCTTGGTGCCCCTGCAAAGGGTAGTCTTTCAGGCGAGTGTCCTGATGCATGGTGTCCTCAAGCAAGAATACTGAACACTGCATGACTGATCACTTAGTGATCGAGGGTGAACACCAGGAGTGTGGAGGTCTGGCACAGAGAGACCAAGAGCGACTTCTCGGTTTCCTCATTCCTGTTCCGAGAACGGAACCTAAATGATAAGTTGAAGCAGATGAGAGAACTGAAGATTGTTGACTGGCTTCTGATATTGAACTGTCCCACATTCTTTCTTTCCAAGGCTGTAAAAACTTGGTCTCCCATGGGCAAGAGGGAGTGTTGCACTAAACGGCTCAAGGGTGCGTCCAATGATTGCCTACCCTTGGAGGAGGGAGGGCTCTAATGAGACTCATGCTGACATGAAGAAGGCTTTCATTGAATGACAGTGGTCTTGAGGTGTCCCCTGTTCTTGAACCCTACCACAACAGGGCATAGGATGATCCCACTGGGAAGCACAATCCTACATACTGGAGGGTCACTGGAAACAGACCAATTCCCCACCGAGGAGAACCCATGTGACTCTGACTGGTTTCGGCACTTTGAACGATCTTAGTGGCTACTAAAATCTAGGTGCGATAAGTCTCTCACTCAATGACAACGCAATGGAGTCTTTCGGGTCTGTTTCCTGACTCATGATGTTCTCAAATGAGAATACTGAACGCTTGGTGACCGGTCACATGGTGACTGATTGGTCCCATGGTGACTGATCACTCATTAACGGAGTGTAATGAGACTGGGAGCGTGGGGGCCTGGAACGAGAAAATCAAGAGTGAGGAAACCCTTTGCCTTAGGAGACGGAAAATGGAGATCTTCTGCCTGCTGATCATGTGCGTGAAGGTGACCATGAGCATAGAGCTCTTGCACATGCTGTTCTACTCATTGAACTAATGCGCAAGGAAGATGCTCATGTGGAGAAGGTAGATGACGAGAAAACCCCAATCTAGCTTTCCACTCATGTGTAAAGGAAGCTCTAGCTATTGTGAAGATCAAGAATAATGATTGGTATTCTCTCCATATCTTACAGATCTCTTCAGGACAGCTCTCTTTGTTGGTGTCAACGAAGCATCTCAGTAGGCTAACATTCCGAGGAAGGAAAGTGATGAGAGCAATGGCCTAAGTATCGACCAACAGAGCTCGCATGAGACTTAGCACTGATATTAGGAGAGTGAGCTCATGTACCTCATACCTCAATAATTTTGTGGGGATGGTCATGAGCCTTTGTCTAATTGGTCATCCTGTGCTTTGGCTTTGGTGGCCTTCACTTCTTCATCATCGGTGCAGCAGGTGTCTCATTCACAGGCTCTGAATCAGGCAAAGAAGGTGGTGCAAGAATAGGAGAGGTGATAGGGGAAGGCAAGCACTTGATCTTCAAAGATGTCGAGGATTTCTGGCCTGGCATTAATTTTTCAGTGACAGGTGAAGAATGCGGCTCCTTTGCTACTGGAAGCAAGTACAGTACACATTGAGGGGCACTACCTCACATCTCTCCTCTAAAGCTGTACAGCCGAAGACTTCTGGGTCCTAGCAGCAGCTAACACCTCAAGAAACTTCTCCACCACGGGGCACAGTCAATACCTAGGGATGGCTATAACTTAGCAAGACCAAGGCCTATGTTAGCCCTTTGAGAGTGCAGAAAGGGAGTATTACAGTTGCTGGGGGAAGGGAATACTCATGTCTCACTTAAAGCACTCCTTTCCCTTTACCAATTTCTTAGGAGGACCCAACACAGGAAGAAATAGAAAGAGACATAGCAGATTTCAAACGCAAAGCTATGAAAAAGTAACTAAAGAAGTTGATCGACAATAGCTTGGGCACTGCCAAGTCTGATGCTAATGAATCCCTCACGACTTCATCTTCTTCAATAACTCCACTCACTGAAGAGAAAACCCTCCCAACACTCATCAAAGCGAGGCACCGCCAAACAGTCATGTCACTTACAGAAACCAGAGGGCTAATGGAGCTCCAATCACGGCTTATTTATACACCGGCCACAATTACAGCTAGGCTTACCAAGACAAAGTCTTAAAAACAAGCAGCACAAACACCACATAAAGAGAATAAGAAAAAACATTATACAACCAGCAACAAGGATCCAGGCAAATACGTTTTTGGGCTCAGGCCATGTCATCCTGATGGAAGTTCCTTCTTAGTAGCTTCCTAGGTTATATTTAACTCCAGAACGACATTCCTGGCATATTTCGCTTTAATAAATTTAGCTAGGAATTCTTTATATCATGCCGATTGTTTTGTGGATTTGGCAATTTATTTACCGAGCCCCACGAGTGCTAGGCTTCCTAGCCTAGGCCCCTACACACTTCATGCATGATATAACCTTCCTGGTAAAGTTTTATTAAAGTTCAGGCAATATTTTATACATTTAAGATATTACTGAATAAATTTTCCTCTTCCAAGATAGTATACGAGAGAGCTTCGGTGACCGATTCTCACCGTGCCTAGGCTACTAGCCTAGGGGCTTTAGTATACTTTCATACATGTCCCCAATTGCCCTTGTATCATCTTTTAAGTGGAGACTGACACCTCCTATGCCTTTCAAGTCAATACCTATCACCCTGTGAGATTTAAGATGTGATCGGCAGAATTTATACAGGATAAGTGCGAGATGTCACAAACTTTACACACATCAACTCATTTGCCAGTATGGAAAAAAAAACAACAATATTTATATACCCCCCCAACACAAATGTATGCTGTATATATATATTGTCAGCTTTGCCATGAATTTTATTCAGGTAAATCTAGACTAGGGTGTTTCCGTTCCTTTCCCTCAACCGCAGAGGTCGGTTTTGAGTTTAGGACGGGACATCAGAGTATTTGTCTGTGATCGGTGGCCGTCTGGCTTGGAGAATTGAATTCCTAAGTCAGGTTAGGCTACCAATGCATGAGGCTAGACCTCCCTAGGCCCCACCTGAAGGCATTACAGTATATGATAATGCCTCCTCCCTGTGGCCTTGCAGACAGTCCTGTGCCGGCAGATCCTAGAGCCGAAGAATTGAATTCTTCCCTTGCTTAAGGTCTCCAACACTAGATTTTGTTCCTATCCACTGAGACAGCGGCCTGGGTGCCGCCATCTCATTGAATTCCCTGGCCCCTAAGGTTGTCTTTACTCTGGATCAGAATCTTTAAGGTTAGGTAGGACCTACCAGGTACTACCTCACCTACAGGACCCTTACCCCTCCCCTGCTGTCCTTTAGTGTTGGCCTAGCCTTCACACATCTTGGCCATCATTCTACAATTGACCCTGAGGGTAGATTGTGGGATTGGCTCGGGTTCTCTGTCGGTCGTCGACTGAGTCGGCTGCCGGCAGAGATTCCCCTAACCTATCGAGTGCTCTTCAGTCCTCCCTTGGACTGCCTTCCATAGCCCCACCAGCTGGTACTGACAGGGGTATGGTTGGATGGAAGCCCAAATATAATTCCCCCTTTCATATGAACCCTCATTCTGGATGGCGGTCTGCAAGGCTGAGCCTTTGCTTCCCCCTCCCATCCATACTTTCTCTCTCTCTTACCATCTACCCTGGGCCAGCTGCTGGCGTCCTAGAGCAGCCAGCAGCTGACACAGACTGCGGTCCGCCATCAGGTTGCTCTGCCGCCGCTTGCTATGGATTACTGTTGACCGGTGACCCAACGACAGCCGGCACACACCGGCCGGCTGCTGGCAACTATGCCGACTGCCGACAGCCGGTCGACCAATTGTCTGAAGACATATTCTTTTACCGGCCGCCGGCGGGTCCGCCACCATAGGCAAACCCCCAGCGGCCGGCAGCAGGGCGGCTGCCGGCGGCCTGCTGCCTATTACCTACTGAAGGCAGTGTACCTTCAAAAAGCCCAGGGTAATGCTGGCGTAAGTCAGCAGGCACTACAGTATTGGCCGTGGAGTGGTCAGTAGTCACTGCGATATTGATTATCTCGCACTAGATATACCACTGTGCGGTCTGTGCTGTAGCCCATACATACTTCCAACCTACAAGGTGCTTCATGGACAGACTATTGTGAGACCGCTAGACCAAGGGAGCGATTCTCTCTTGTTAAGAAAGCAATCAATGATCACTTTATTCAATCCCCAATACTGAACTTTCAAAGACGGTGCTAAGTTACACTTTATATCCAAAGGATAAGTTGTCTTCTCCTAATAATTCTACTTTAGAATATAGAGTTCAATATTGAAGGAGGTCACATTAATTGGCTGGACAGAAAACACATGTGGGTGTATTTTCTCTTTCCCTTCTAGCTTACCTATCCTAAGCTAAAATATACATAGCATTGTATGATGAAATTATGAGATATTTCACCGAATACTCATCCGAATTTCCTTTCTTTACAGGAGGAGCATCCCGAGTGTGGGAACCATTTCTGCAAGGTCCGCAGCAAGAGCTTCTGCGGCCACGACATGTGCAGAACCCACGTGCGCTGCGCGACAACGAAGGGCTCTCTTAAGTATTGGGACCCCCAGGTACGTGACATTTGTTCCAATCTGGTTACTGATGCTTTTTATGATCAAAAGTCTACTGAGTCAAGGGATGCAGCAAGAGAGACGCTGCGAAAATGGGTCAGGGGTTTTCAGAAGAACACCACTGGCCCATACCTTCCTAATGAAAGGATGAGGGCTTGTTTGTTCCCTAGAACATCTTCGGATGCAGTTATCCCTCAAGCTCAGCCTGAGATCCCCCTCGTCCAGATTCCGATAGAATCTGATGTTTCAGATGCCTTGAAGGACATCCAGCTGGAAGACAACATGTCGGTGGTTTCTGAGGATACGGAACGCAGTCTTCTAGCTGAAGAGCAGGATCAGGATTCTGTCTTACCTCCTGAAGGCGACGAAGAGAAAGCCGAAATTATTTCGGTTTCATCGGCTACGGTGGCCGAGCCTGTCCCGTCGACTTCTGCTTCATTAAAGCCAGACGGGCTTGCAGACAGTTCGTGTTCGCCTCGGCTGCGGTGAGACACGAACCAAGGAAGCTGATAGCTTCCAACATCTGGGGAAAAGACCTCTTCCCAAGCGAAGTGGTCAAAGAGGTCGTTGACAAAGCCGCTACGGAGAATAGGAATCTCCTCCACAAATGGGACTTGTCATCTAAGAGGAAGTCTTCCACTGAGGAGGGTCCCCAACCCAAACGGAAGACCAAATGACCTAGAGTGCCCTCTCGCCCTCCACGACAACAACAACAGCTTCCTGTGGCCACCGTGCCCCAGACGGTGGCATAACCACCTACCACGTTCCAGCTGGTGCCCCAACAGGTGGCGACTCAGTCGTCTGTCTTTACCCCAGCCTTTGAAAGGCAATCAACAACCTTTCGCCCAAAGTCACGTGGTGCCTTTCGCGGTTCCTCTAGACGCCCCTCCAGAGGCAGGGGGAACAAAGGTGGACGTGGCCAAGGAGGCAAGTCCTCCAACCAGCACTCCAAGTGAGATGCTTCTGGTAGGAGGGAGACTTCTCTTCCGGGATCGCTGGACCTTCGATCCCTGGGCCCACAGCTTAGTCAAGAACGGACTGGGGTAGAGTTGGACTGCAACTCCACCAATTTTCCCTCAGTTCTTCCAACACTCAACCCCCATTCTGGAAGAATATGTTCAAGAACTCTTAGACAAGAGAGTTGTAAAGAGGGGAAAGTCAATCAAATTCCAAGGAAGACTGTTTTGTGTTCCGAAGAAGGACTCGGAAAAGCTCAGAGTCATTCTGGACTTATCACCACTCAAAAAGTTCATAGTGAACCACAAGTTCAGAATGTTGACTCTTCAACACATAAGGACCCTACTGCCCAAACAGGCATACTCAGTCTCCATAGATATGGCGGACGCATACTGGCATGTTCCGATCAATTGTCAAGTTTCCTCCTACCTAGGATTCAAACTGCAAAAAAGACAGTACGTCTTCAGAGCCATGCCCTTCGGACTAAACATAGCCCCAAGGGTATTCACAAAGCTTACGAACGCAGTCATTCGTCAACTAGGCCTAAAGGGAGTTCAGGTGATTGCCTACCTGGACGACTGGCTGGTATGGGCAGCATCCGAAGAAGAATGCACGCAAGCCTCCAAGGAAGTGATCCAGTTCCTGGAACATCTAGGATTCAAGATCAACTTGGAAAAGTCTCGACTATCTCCAGCTCAGAAGTTCCAATGGCTGGGTGTCCACTGGAACTTACAGTCACACTGCCTCTCCATTCCATCAAAGAAGAGGAGAGAGATAGTGGGATCTGTCAAGAGACTCCTTCAATCTGACAGGATATCAAGAAGGCAACAGGAGAGAGTGTTGGGGTGTCTCCAGTTCGCCTCAGTGACAGACCCAGTGTTGAGAGCACAATTAAAAGATGCATCAGGAGTCTGGAGAAAATACGCATCAAATGCTCGAAGAGATCTGAAAAGACCGATACCAACTCGTCTGCGATCACTCCTCAAGCCATGGTCAGAGGCCAAGTACCTACAGAAGAAGGTACCCCTACAACCGCCTCCACCTTCAGTCACCGTTCATATGGATGCTTCAAAGGAAGGGTGGGGAGGCCACTCTCACCATCGGAAAATCCAGAGCCTGGTCCTCCCTCTTCAAGACCTTCCACATCAACATTCTGGAAGCCATGGCAGTTTTTCTCTCACTGAAAAAACTGAAACTTTGCTGCTCAATCCACATCCGACTGGTACTAGACAGCGAGGTTGTAATGAGATGCCTGAATCGACAAGGTTCGTGATCGCCCCAAATCAACCAAGTGATATTGGCCATTTTCCGCTTGGCGGAGAAGAAGAGATGGCACTTATCAGCAGTTCATCTTCAAGGGTTCCGTAATGTGACAGCGGACGCTCTATCCAGGCTCAACCCGATAGAGTTAGAATGGTCCCTAGACGCAAGATCGTTCTCCTTCATCTTACGCAAAGTCCCAGGACTGCAGATAGACCTCTTCGCAACGAGCGACAACAAGAAGCTACCCCGGTACGTAGCCCCTTACGAGGATCCTCTAGTGGAAGCAATGGATGCGATGTCCATAGACTGGAACAGATGGTCCAGGATTTACCTGTTCCCTCCAACCAACCTCCTGCTGAAGGTCCTCAACAAACTGAGATCCTTTCAAGGAACGGCAGCAATAGTGGCTCACAAGTGGCCCAACAGCATCTGGTTCCCCTGATAACGGAACTACGGCTGAAACTGATTCCGTTGCCGGATCCAGTTCTGACTCAGCAAGTGCAGAAGTCGACTGTCTCAGCTTCATCACAGAAAACCCGGAACCTTCATCTCATGATTTTCTCACCTTAGCAGTCAAGATAAGGTTCGGGATTTCAAAGGACAGTATTAACTATTTAGAAGAAGACAAGTCGAAATCAACGAGAAGACAATAAGAGTCTTCCTGGAAGAAATGGGTTGCCTTTGTCATGGTAAAGAAACCAAAGGAGATATCAGAATTTTGTTTATACTTCTTTATCCATCTCCATGAACAAGGTTTAGCAGCCAACAAGAATTCTACGTGTAAATCTGCCCTAACTAGACCCTTGCTATACGCCTTCCAGGTGGACTTCTCCAATGAAATCTTCAACAAGATCCCAAAAGCCTGCGCTAGACTTCGGCCCGCAGCCCCTCCGAGGCCCATTTCCTGGTCCTTGGATAAGGTTCTTCACTTAGCGTCGACCTTGAATAACGAAGATTGCTCTCTAAAAGATTTGACTCTAAAGGTGATATTCTTATTTGCACTAGCCTCAGGAGCCAGAGTTAGCGAAATACTGTAGTGGCCTTTTCGAGGGATGATGGCCACATTCAGTTCACAGACTGTGGAGAACTGAACCTATTTCCTGACCCAGCGTTTCTCGCCAAGAACGAGCTGCCCACCGAGAGGTGGGGTTCCTGGAGAATCTTCCCTCTGAAGGAAGAAGCATCTCTATGTCCAGTTGAATGCCTAAAGGTCTATCTTCGTAGAACTTCAGACTTTAAGGGAGGTCAGCTTTTCAGGGGAGAAACCTCAGGTTTAACATTGACCTTGAAACAACTAAGGGTGAAGATCACCTATTTCATTCGCAGAGCGGATCCAGACAGTACACCCGCAGGTCATGATCCGAGAAAGGTTGCTTTGTCTCTGAACTTCTTCCAGACCATGAGTTTTGAAAACCTTCGTGCCTACACTGGATGGAAATCATCCAGGGTTTTCTTCAAACACTACGCGAAACAAGTGCAAGAGATAAAGCACTACGTGGTGACAGCAGGTAGTGTACTAAAACCTGCCGCTTGAATTCTGCAAAGAACAGTGCACTAATTGGGACTTTTAGTGAAGGGTGTGCATGACTTACTCCTACGATGTATTATGTTTAGTGACGTGTCTAGTAAATGACACTATAGACTGTTCTAAATACACAGGTGACTAAAGCATAAAAGACTGACACGTGCCATGCGTATTTCCCTTAGAGTGGCTTTGTTTCCTTTTCAGATGAAACTATTTTTTCTGTTATTACTAATTATTATGCTTTCACACAATATTTTCAAAGAAAATTTTCTTTAATTGTATATATTACAACCCATGATTTCTAAATACTGGCTGTTAATAAACACAGTTAGGAATTTTTACGTCTCATTTTGCCCTAAAAATTCTAAAATACAAATAAAAGGTGTCAGAGCTACTTTTTTATCCTCTTATTTCTGGAAAATATTTCAGATTAATTCCATTTCTGTTCTAAGTAAACAATCATCAAATTTATGTGTTATGCTATTAAGTTCAGTCCCTGGTAATCACTGACTTTACCAACCTGATTACCTTACTGACTTTACAATTTCCTACATGAATGTAAACCTGTCTAACTTGTCTACAACGAACAAGCAGACTGAGGGAGGTGTCAGTCACCTATACATATTTGTTCCTTTCAGAATACAAACTATGTTTTCATGTATATGATGACACTAATATACAACTTGTTTGCTAGATTGTTCCTTGAACTCACAACCCTCGGGTTTTTTTCCTAGAGTCTTCCATGACTCTTCCCTGTAGGGGGCAGGAAGCACTGACATAGTCCATGATCAGCTGAAAGGTGTATGATGGTAAAACCTGGTGTCTCTAGGTCTAGATGACCAAGGAAAATTTATCTTGCAGTTATTGGCACTATTGAAAATCCACAGATACATTATTGCTCTGGTAAATTTCCATCAGGACGACATGGCCTGAGCCAAAAAAACGGATTTTGAGCGAAGCAAAAAATCTATTTTTGGGTGAGGTAGCCATGTCGTCCTGATGAACCCACCCTCCTTTGACAAAGGATGAATGAATCCCTCCCTTATGTACTGTATCTGTAGCACCTCATTAACGCTACAAAGAATGACAAGATGGCACCACACGGCGTCGTGCTGGCGTTCAATAACAGTACGAGTAGGAGCATTGCCTTAATAATGACCCTCCTACAATTCTTGCCACTTTCCCCTCTCGAAGCGTATACGCTATTAGGGGTGTAGATAGCGATGTGGCGTGTCAAGAATACGTCCTCTGATCTTATACGATATTCCTAAAGACAATGCAAGGGATATTCGCGCCAGGAGTTAGAATTCTAGATACCTTTAGTAAAATTCTCTGGGATATATCACTGCAGTTAAATATAACCTAGGAAGCTACTAAGAAGGAACTTCCATCAGGACGACATGGCTACCTCACCCAAAAATAGATTTTTCGCTTCGCTCAAAATCCGTTTTGTACAGCACTGCAGCCGAAACAAAGGTGAGGGTTGCTCCACCTGCTGGGTAGGTTACACCTACCCGCCACTCGACAAGCAACTATATCTAGCCTACCTTCTTGAAATTATAGAGTCCTTTCAATACACGTCATCAAACTTCCGGTCCGCCATCTTGGAGGGCATACAAAGACGCGTTCAGTGAATAGCTATGGTTGTGCTGTTGAATATTTAGCCATTTCATCACATTCACATTCACACAATGCCCAGTTTTTGCGCTATTGTTGGCTGTGGGAATCGAGGACGAAGAGATGACAAGAGTTTCTACCGCATACCGGCAGTTATTCAGAATCAGGACAAAGATACAGAAGAATTATCCAAGTGCAGACGTGACTTGTGGTTGACCAGAATATCACGGGCTGATCTACGTGAATCCTCACTACCCTGGGCACGTATCTGTTCTGATTATTTCATATCAGGTCAGTCTCGGCTAGGCCCTAAAAGTATCATTATTCCTGTGTAAACATGCTATATCCGATCGCATGGGTGACTTCAAAAGTATCATCGTCAGTTCAGTGTGTAGTGTGTGTGGGGGAGGGGGCATCTCAATTTTTAAACATCAAAAGGGGCATCTCAGATTTACAAAACAAAAATTAAAAGCGCCCATATTGGCTATATTAACAAAGGCTACTTACCTAGGTCTCTCTTTCGCCAAGGTGCTCATGCCTATATATAATTAAGTGTATATTTATATTTATTTTAATTTGTGTATTAAATTGTGCAGACATACAGGCCTATGTGATGAATAAACATTGATTATAAATAATAATAATAATATCTGAAAGCTGGTTTAATCCGAAGGGGTCTTCAGCTTATATATGAAACATCGAAAAAATAATTAAACTTGCGCATTTAATTGCAAGGAGGCAAAACGATCATCCAAGAGCATTACAATAGAGTTTGTCCATCATATGTTTATATGTATATAAGAAATTATAGCATTTGTAACCAAACACAAACACAATGGTTAGGCATGAACTGATAAAGATTTGACATAATAATGCAAAACTTTTACATACATTTTGACAATAAAAAATTATAATACACAAGGTTAGGCTAAATGATCAATATTAGCATTATAATTATAAACACTCTCTTCATCGGCCCAGTGTTTATCTAATTTTGGACTTAAAAGCATTAAAGGAAAAAAAAAAAAATTCTGGAAGCAGATTATTCAATGGAAATGTATGCCCACTCATGTTCTGGGTTGGCCGACAGTACCAAGTAGTTCACCATATCAATGTATGAAATACTGGGAAAATCCTCAATATTTTGACTGAATGAATTCTGCATCTGGTATGGATCTAGGCCATCAATTAGATCGAGTTTCTGCTTGTAAAAACGCTTATCACCCGATAATTGTTAGACAAAGTCGCTCTCATTGTCCATATTCGCTGTAGCAGCTGCCATGTTTTCGCTTTGTATGCCCTCCAGCATGGCCGCCGGCGATTCCCAGTGACGTCATTGAAAGCACTCTATAATGCTGCTGTAGCTTCACTGAAGTCATAAGCCTATTAAATGATGGTGGTTTGTATTCGTGTAGCAACAAATATGGGTTTTATTATAGTTCTGGACAGTAAAAGCTTTCCTACTAAAAATCAGGTGCTTCCTGAAGAAAAGCACCAGTTTTCGGTAAAGTTTTACTGTATTATATTTTCTGCAGAAAAACAGATCCACAATCAAAATCATTGACTAAATATTCAAGAAAACTATTTGTACCCCACAGTAGGTATATCACTAGGTCTAAAGTAACAATGAGGAAACCTTGAATCATTAGACTCGGTGAATTTCTACTGACAAAACATTGAACATTTATAACTAAGCAACGAGTTACATTATACGCCTACCTCTGTGGGTCAAGTTGATGCAAAAAAGGTGAAGTTAAGCCTCTGAATTGCGAAATGGGTTTAGCTTAGGGTGCATCTGGACTGAAATAACGAAAAATTACCAACTGTAAATTAAGTATGACACTCAGATTTAGTCATTATACCACGGTATCGTCATTAATTGCTTACCAAAACTTTAGTATAAGCAGTGACCGATTCAACAATGGATGCGTGAAAACGAAGACGTCACTTTCTCGCAAGAAATTTTAGGATCTAATTGAAAGAACCATCCCATGTTGTTACAGTGTATCACACAAATTACGACTTACGAGCGTATTTACCTCATAAGCAAACGGAATTTTGGAAAAACACTCACAAACTCACCGATATAAACACTTTCACTTAAAAAAAAGAAAAAAAAAATATTATAATTATTATTATTATTATCATCTGAAACCTTATTATTATTATTATTATTATTATTATTATTATTATTATTATTATTATTATTATTATTATTATTATTATTATTATTATTATTATTATTTAAAGAAAAAAAAAACTAACAATGTGACGTTCCCTGGTCAGTCAACGTGTCAAGTAATTGTTTTTTACAGACACTTGGTCATTATGGGCAATGTTTTATTTCGACAGCATTTGATTCATTTGGTACAAATTTCTTATGTTTAGAAATGTCATTATGTACAATACTATTGTTTTTAAATTTAGTTATTTTACTTAGATGTTTTTAATGTTCACCAATGATTTTCTTCCCTTTTAGCATTTAAACGTTTGCTACACTTTAAATTGTTGTTTTATCTTCTTTCAATTTATTTTAAAATTAAGGGTATCCTTTTATCTGAATTGCTAATAACCTCCTCCAGATGGGCGATCTCTTTATCTTGAATACGTAGACCAGGTAGCATTCAATGAAAAAAGTACATTATTTTTTCCCATTAGGCTATGGCTGTGTCATATATGCCTTATCGACTTCCGAAATGTGAATATAATTGCATTGTCTTAAGAGTTTTTACGGTTCTGTTTTTAATTTGATTGTTTCCAAAAACTGTGTCTTTTTAGAGATTGAATTGTTTTAATGTAGACGATGGCCTTTGTAGCAACCCCCTCCCCCCTTTTTTTAATCAAGTGCTAATTTGGCTATGTGAGTCAAATAGTGTAGCCCTAAGAATGTATTTGGAAAGCTTCAAATACTAAACTAGAGATTTACCAATGCCTGTAGTTATGGTAAAGAAAATGAAGCGAACCGTTGGATATTGCTGGAATTTTGATAAGCTTGTCATTCTTCATTCATTTAATAAAGTTGTTATACTTATAACAGTACTCCTGTTTGCCAGTGTAATACATTATAGTATCCATTCATTATGTGATATACAGTATCGGAGTGTTAAGATATAAGGTATATTTATATGTTTTGGTGTAAACGGCCAGTGTTTGTAGTAACATATGAAATTTAATATTAAGTATATTGGATTGAGAATTGTATATTTTAACTAGCTTCGTTAATTTAAGTAGATTATAGACTGCAGTTATTCATATTTCCACTCTAAGGAAAACAACCAAGTTGGTGAAGTATCAGTTGTAACAAGTTATTAAGTATCGAAGATTTCTATTGATTGTAAAACTGTGGGTTTAAACATTGAATGTATTTGATTTTATATAAATATGTAGATAGTCGAATAAAGTAGAACGTGAGCAGATGTTTTTTTATTCCAATTTATATCAACGTTTAGCTATTAAATTGATAGAAATACCAGATCTGTAATGCAACTAAAATCTTGTCATTATCGTAGGTTTACCGAGGCTTGCAGATATTTAGTGTATAATAAATCATCCTCAATATGAATTGATTCTCTATAAACCTACATCAGACTATTATTGTATTGATTTAAACAAGGCACCAATAAATTTATGAACAATTAAAAACAGGTTCAGGTTCTGGGGTGAGCAACGGCGCCTCTGTGTCTTTTAGTTTTGTGTGTTCCTTATTTCCACTAGTTTTTCTCTTTTCATCCACATTTGTTGTAGTATACTTTTCTTATTTTCAATATTCTCTTCACAAAAAAAGGAATTTTCCAACTGTTTGTGCACTATCTTCTTCGTATGGTTGTTGAAGCTCAATTGCTTTTAGAGTTCTCTTGCTTGAGGGTACACTCGAGCACACTCTCCTATCTTATTTCTCTTCCTCTTGTTTTGTTAAAGTTTTTATAGTTTATATAGGAGATATTTAATGTTGTTACTCTTCTTAGAATATTTTATTTTCCTTTTTTCCTTTCCGCACTGAGCTATTTTCCCTGTTGGAGCCCCTGGGCTTATAGCATACTGCTTTTCCAACTAGGGTTGTAGCTTAGTAAGTAATAATAATAATAATAATAATAATAATAATAATAATAATAATAATAATAATAATAATAATAATAATAATAATAATAATAATAATATTCTTATATCACTAAACTTTGTTTCTTCTTTCATATAATTCCAACTTTTTCTGAAAGAAGAAGAAGCGACCAATCAGCGTTTTTGTTTGCGGCCAAAAGCAGTGTTTACAACAACAACTAACAACATGGCGACGCCGAAAAGGTCTTCTTCAAATTCTGGTTGGCCTAAAAATTCTCAGCCTGCTTCTTACGGTGCAAAATATAATGGAAGTAGTGCACCGGGGACTAGCAGGACAATTAGCCTGTAAGGAATTTTTAAGTTCTGTGTATTTGCTGTTTATGTAAAGGATAGGTTTAGGCAACCATAGTTCCACTCAACTTGACTACCGGTAATATTATTATTATTATTATTAAATGCTAAGCTACAACCCTAGTTGGAAAAGCAGGATGCTATAAGCCCAGGGGCCCCAACAGGGAAAATAGCCCAGTGAGGAAAGGAAACAAGGGAAAATAAAATATTTTAAGAATAATAACATTAGAATAAATATTTCCTATATAAACAATAAAAACTTCAACAAAACAAGAGAAAGAGAAACTAGATAGAACAGTGTGCCTGAGTGTACCCTCAAGCAAGAGAACTCTAACCCAAGACAGTGGAAGGCCATGGTACAGAGGCTATAGCACTACCCAAGACTAGAGAACAATGGTTTGATTTTGGAGTGTCCTTCTCCTAGAAGAGCTGCTTACTATGGTATTATAGAGCTCTAATAGTTAAGAGGTCCAAGAAACAATAAGTTAATAGGGTATTGTTTGATTTACAATAGTCTATGAAATTATAATATCTCGCTTGACACGGAATATAGGTGTGTACTATTCATGGGGCTGTAAACATATCCCTACTACTGTCTTTTAACTTTACCTGTGCATCATTCATAAATATGTTGATGGGTAAGTGTATGATACTATGGTATAAAAGTAAAACACTGGGCAAGCTTTACTAATAAAAAAAAATCTGGCATTTATAGGAAGACCTTTTTTTTCGAAAATTACTTTTGTTTTCGTCGGAAATAATTAGTTAATATGACATCCCCTAATATATTCGGTAAAGTTTTACTGTATTACAGATTATCATTTTGAACGAAATATAGGATTTCCTGTAGTAAATAACGTGATTTAACCTAATTTGACTTCCATTTCAACCGCAAACAAACAGAACAACCAGTTTTGCTTGCCAAAAAACAATGTCAAGCTCGTTTGTACTGGTAAGCGGTAATGTTGAGCTGCGCACGCTAACATTAGCAATGGGAGCGTTTGTAGGGTGACGGCCAGATCCCGTAGAAAACGGGAATATTCTGAACTGTGGCCGTCGTTCTAAAAACGATTTTGACGGGAGAAGCTAACTTAAAAAACCCACCTAACCTATGCTAAAAGCCGTATCCTTACCCAGGGGGGGCTTCGCCCCTCCGGACCCCCCCCTTACACAACAGTTTCCTTACCTACGAGTACAACGGGAGAAGCTAACTTAATAAACCCACCTAACCTATGCTAAAAGCCGTGTCCTTACCCAGGGGGCTGCGCCCCTCTGGACCCCCCTTACACAACATATTTAAGATCTGTAGACCATTTCCAAACTTTTTTATTCTATACAAGATAACAGTCGGAGCGATAATAAGCAAATTAGGACGCTTGGCCGTAGCGCTACAAACTACCCTAGCAATGTTCCGCTAATATTAGCAACGCTAAATATAATGATTCTTGTTCTGCCACTGGCTCGCTTTGCTAACATTAGCAATGTTACGTTAACGTATGTATATTTTTTAAACTATTCATTTGCAACAGGAACGAGTGTCCTTTTCGAAGAGAGCGGATCTTTTCCCCTAGGTTACATTACCCTGTAATACAGTACAATAATACCTGAATAATATTAAAACTAACCTATTCTTCTCTTTACATTTTTCTGCGGGACACAATAAAACCTCGTAAAATTGCACAAAATACGGGAATCCTTTTCTCCTGGAATAATTATTTCAATTTTGTTTACATAGAATGAGTCGGATGTTTCTGCACCCTTTTGTGCATGGTTTCTTGAGCTGCGCATAATTTCTCTTTCTTGCTCCATCACAACTTTCTACTTTCTACGCACATTTGTCAGTTCTGTGCCACACCCCATTTTCTTACCAAAAGTTTTCCGTACCCTTGTAGTCGTGTTACGTATCAGATGAGTCTTGTAGTACTCTAAGTAACAGTGTAATGGCTGCCCTTTTAGCTATTTCGATAATATAGCCAAGTTTCACGGTACTCCTGGTGTAGTGAATAATTTTTAAAAGCTCATCGTGTTATCCCTCAAAAGTTAGTGTCCCAAGTGTGATTCTGACTTAGCTTTTAGGGAAAACCAGCACATTTCCTACTGTAACTCTTAATGTAAAGATTGCAATAAAAAAGAAAAAGAAAAAAAAAATGAGACGTAAGTGTCAATCATAAGGTAAGGATATATTTGTGATTTACTTTAAGTTTGTGACCTGGGAAGAGGGATTCGGGGGGTCTTGCCACCTTGCTAGGGGCTGTGACCTCGGAATTACTAGGTTAGGTTAGTTGGGTTTGTTAGGTTCTGTACCATTTTGAAAATCTGAAAAGTGTTAAATACAGTAATCCCATTTTATGACCGTTATGCCCGCCACCTAGGGTTTGTGACCTAGGAACTTCTAGGTTAGGTTAGGTAGGCTTGATAATTTTTTACCATTTTTCAAATCTCAAAAGTGTTTATCTCGTTTTGTCCTATTTTTGCACACCCAAAATCTAAGTTGTTCCGTAACTGGAATACAAACCATGCTATTTAATAGGGGTATTACTTTTGGCGTAGCTGAAATGACGAGCCATTAATTTTTAACGAGGGTTAACTACCCACACCGCTAGTTAGCGGGGGTTAGGAAGGGTAGCTTGCTACCGCTCCCCCTCACACACCTGTGATTGAGCTCACTTTGCTTTCGGCTCGAATGGTGAATGGATGTTGCCGCTCTTCATCCTCGCCGACTATTGGCAGCCATTAACGCCATTTTGTTTTCTCTTTTCTCTTAGACTGAGTGTGTGTGAAGTCGACTTGACTGAGTGTGTGTGAAGTCGACTTCTGCGATCATGCGCACCTGCCCGGGACTCTCCGGCTGCCCTTGTGGAACATGTATGTCGATGGTTGAGACTGATCCTCACGCCCTTTGTCCTTCTTGCAGAGGTCAACAGTGTGATAGTGTTAACAAGTGTAGTGAGTGCAGGGGGTTTGCGCGACGGTAGAAGAAGTCCATGCGGGATATTTCTCCTTCAAAGGTTGCTTTAAAGGGAGGAAAAACCCAAGGCCTCTTCTTCCATCGCCCAATCCTCCTCTGAAGCTCCTACTCGGTTGGTCTCTTACGAGAGATCGTTGAGTCATAGCGTAGACCAAGTTATTATCAACCAATCCCGGGTCTTGAGAGATGATGTTGCTTCCCGTAGCGAAGCAGCCCCACCTCTCCCCCCGGGTGAGGCCTTGTCACTAACTTCCCTTTTTCAGATATGGTCTTCATTGGGGCTCACGGGTTCGCCCTCCAAGGAAGCCCTGCTGCAGTTCATTCGCATGGGTGCTTCTGTTAAGCAATCATCGTCCCCTGACCCTTCTCGACGTTGCTGTGTCAGAGGTGTCTCATGCGGCGTCATCCATCTCCTCTGCCACTTCAAACTCTACAGCTGTACTGTAGCTGCTGACTTAGTTTCCCCCATTCCTGACCATCCTCCGAGGGGGAAACAAGTTCAACGTCGGTCTCTCCTGCAAGTGTTTCTATCCCTCGGGGGAGTTCACTTATAGAGACTCCTCTTCGGAGGACTGCTGACGGTCAGCTTGCTGATCCAATGGCCCCCAGAGGGCGTATCCGTCGGAAGGCTCGCCTTCCTCTTCGCCTTAGAGGTCTAAGAGGCGCCTCTTTGGTTCAATGTCATCACTGCATTCCTACGCAGAGGAGCCGCCGTCAGACCTTCATACATCATCCATCACTGCACCTGCAACCAGTCTTGTGACTTCGGTCCTGGACCTCTCTGCAGATCGTTCGCAATCTCTTACGGTGGATGGTTGTCCTTACAAAGGACACGCTGACCATCCATCCTCCAGACCTGCCGACCTTCCATCATCATTCCTGTCTCCTGTAGAGCACACTGTAGCTCCACCAAAGTGCGCAGCTGCGCGCCATCACACTCGCCCTTGCGCACCACGTGCCCAGGCCTTTAGCGCTCACCAGCAGCTCGTCACTCTACAGCGCTTCGTCGTGCCCTTCAACCTGCTCGCCCTCACAGACGGCAGCAGCCTCACGCGCTTGCGCGCCAACACGCACTTACGCGCCAACGTACACCTCCACGTCAGTGCTCTCCTGCATGCCATGCGCCCATGATCACCTGTGCACCCTGCGCGCGCACGCTCAGGGTCGTCCATGCGCCAGCACACCACAGAGTGCTTGCGCTCTCCTGCGCCCACGATCTCCTACGAGCCAGCACTCGTCTGCGGGCCAACGCTCTCCTACGCGCCAGCACCCTCCTGCGTGCCAACATGTGCGCTCTTCATCTCCCGCGCGCCAACAAATACCTGCGTGCCATCACTCTCCAGCGCACAAGTCTGTAGGTGAGACGACAACCACATTGCCGCCCTCACCTACGTGCCAACCTTCACCAGCGCGCCAGTGCTCGCCTGAACATTCGCGCTCAACTGCGCGCCAACCGTCTCCCGCGCGCCACCATGTGCCAGCTGCGTGCCATCTCTCTCCTACAGACGCGCGCCAACACTCTGCGCTCGCCAGCATTCTCCCACGTGTGAGCGCCAATTCTCCTACGCGCGAGCGCGCGCACCAACAGGCACAAGCACAGATGCGTCATCTGGCAAGGTCGCCATCGCCTCATTCCCATCCCCACAAACGCATACCAGCGCGCACTGCGTGAGAAGGGAAACATTCTAACAGAGGGGTTCAGGATCCCTAAACTGCCTTCTAAGGAGGACCCAGCTATCACAGTGACTCCTCGTAGGGAACCTTCGGTCCCTTTCCCTTCAGGAGATCGGTCTGACAGTGCATCCGTCAGCCAGCAGCCCTGGTTCAGTGCCTTAGTCAGAACGGTAATATATGCTTTCAAGCCTGTCCTCTCTGATCGCTCATTAGAGCGACCTATAGTTCTAGACCTAAGGCACGGAACCATGGCTTCCTCTACCCCTTTGAAGAGGAAAAGAGGAGTTTCTGACGCGCTCACTTCCCCCAGGGCAAAGCTGACTCCATGCAAACCATCGAGACGAGTTCCTCCTGTTTCTCAGAAAGACACTCCATCCTTGTCGGACGAAGACCTCCCGTCACCAGGGGAACTGTGCGAGGAGAGACACTTCCATCGCACCAATGGAGGAAACCTCTCTTCACACGGAGAGTTCCCCACAATCTGAGACCAGGAGGGACATGCCACACAGGTCATCGATGTTGGAGTCTTACCTCCTTCCTCGGAAGAAACCCAAAGAATCCAAAACACTGCCAAGTCCTCTACTAGGGCTAGAATGGAGACAGCCAGCCACTCAGGGAATGTCCGCTACTCACCCCAAGAAGAGCCTTTGGGGGGATAGAAGGCGACTTTGCTGCAAGTCCTACAGCAGGAGGAGACCAACAAGAGTCAGAGCATACATTCTGGCAGGTTCTGACTCTAATGAGGGTTCTCAATCGGTATTCCGACCCAGAGATCCCCCCTCGAGAGGGCAAAGACTCGGTCTTAGACCGCGTCTTTGGTACTCGGAAACCCTCAAAGACCAGTGCAGCCCTGCCCTGGTCTCAAGGGGTGAAGAGTACCAGGGACAAGATCTCCCAACAGCTCTCTGAGTTTGCCTCCTCCAACCGTGTCGGTACTACGAACAAGCTCCGCCCACCTCCTCGCGTACAGCAAAGGAGGTACTTTGAGATCCTGGAGGAACCCAGTTCAGCTCTTCCTCTTCACCATTCACTGGAAGAGCTAACCAGGGGAATCCCTCTTGAGACTCTCCAACCGGCAGGTCTCGTTCTCGGCGACCGAGATCCTTAATCAGAAGGTCACCATGTACGTATGCTATGCAAGCTACGTCGTGGCTGGACATCTGGTTAGGGATCCTAGGTGTCCTGATACGATCCAAGGATTTTTCCAAGGAACGTGCCAGGAAAGCTATGAAAACCTTCCTTCTCCTAGGCACTCGCAAGATTGAGTTTCTTGCCCACCAAGTCTCGAACTTGTAGGCAAACACCATCTTGAAACGTCGAGATGCAGTGTCTGAGAGGTTCCACCAGAAGGTCCTTAGCGTTGAGATAAACAGGCTCAGACATTCTTCCCTAGAGGGGTCCCATCAGTTTGAGCCTAATGATGTGGAACTTGCTGCTGAGAGGTGGAGGAAGTCTCATCAAGACTCCCTCCTCCATAGGGCTTTAATATCTAAGCCCTATAAACCTCGAGCACCCCAGCAGTTCTGTCCAACCAAGACCACAACGAAGACAGTGGTGTCTAAGCCTTTTCTTGTCAAAGACAGGAAAGGCAAAAAGTCCTCCATGGGAGGAAAAAAATCCTAGAGAGAGCAGCCGCTAGGATAGGTAGTCCCCCTGCGTTTCCACCAGTAGGAGGATGCCTATCAAAGTTCCTCAGACAGGTGGAAGCAACTCGGGGCCGATTCCTGGACAATCTCTGTGATCTGTCCAGGATATCGCGTCCTGTTCATAACATCTCTACCTCCCCTGACCAGGAATTCATTGTCATTGAACTCCCTTGCCATGGGATCAGCAAAGGGGCAAGCCCTTCGGGCAGAAGTCTAGACCCTGTTGAAGAAGGGTGCTCTCCAAGAGGTCCTCGTCGGATCCCCAGGCTTCTTCAGTCGACTCTATCTTGTAAGAAAGGCGTCTGGAGGCTGGAGATCAGTCATCGACCTCTCAGCCCTGAACAAGTTTATCAAACTCACTCCGTTGTGCATGGAGACGGCAAACACGGTCAGATTAGCAGTAACACCGCAAGACTTCATGTGTACACTGGACCTAAAGGACGCGTACTTCCAGATCCCAGTCCATACGTCTTCAAGGAAGTACTTAAGATTCAGCCTAGACAACAGAAAGTACCAGTTCAAGGTGCTGTGCTTTGGTCTTTCCACAGCACCACAAGTCTTCACCTGAGTGTTTACCCAAGTGTCACACAGGATTGGCATCCGTCTCCTCCATTATCTGGACAACTGGCTAATCCTAGCAGACTCGGTGTCAACCCTTCTTCAACACCGAGACAAACTTCTGAGACTTTGCCAGGATCTGGGGATCATGGTAAATCTCGAGAAGTCCTCTCTGCTTCCCACTCAAAGACTGGTATACTTAGGCATGATTATAGACACCATTCTCCACAAAGCCTTCCCATCAGATGACAGGATAGCAAGGCTGAGGAAGGTCGCAAAACCTTTCTCAGACGAGAAGAACTTCCAGCCCAATTGTGGCTACGTCTCCTCAGTCACCTTTCATCGCTGGCCCGATTGCTAGCATTCCAGTCATCAGCTTACTGATCACTAGATCACTGATGGGCAGCTCTTCTTTCTTCGATCATTGAACTCAGCTCGCTGATCTCTGACCAGCCCATATTCAGCTTGCTGATCTCTAACCAACCAGGAGGGAACATAGTCACCTTGCTGATCTCTAGTTCACCATCAGCTCGCAGACTGCCGATTCACCGATTATTGGCAATTCGCCAGCAGTTCATGACTCGGACTTACTACTCAACCTCTGCCCGTAGTTCCCTAGATCAGAAGGTATGTAACATACTTCTCACTACTGGCTGTTCGCCATCACACTAAAGTGATTGGCAAACGTTCAACAACCTTCATCAACGGCTTGTCGACAGGGAACTACTTGCGAGCACTCTCCAACTGTACAGTAACCATGATACCCAACCGTTAACCATTGATTAACGTTCGCCAGATTGATTCTATTCTAAGGAATACCATCAATTCCATCAGGGCGCATGGTAAGGCTAAGCGTTGCCTTCCTTCTGTTAATTAAAGGAATTCTCTCTCGGGGAAGAATTCTTACACTGGGTATCGCGTCTAATCCTGTATACGACACGAGTCAAGACTCCAGCGTCAACAATCTTCCATTCAAAAGGATCTGCAAGGAGCTGTCCCTTTGAGTCGATGTCCACACCATGTTTTGAGTTCGAACAAGGGCTAAGACCTCAGGTCTTCATTTGCACACTGGACCTAAAGGACACATACTTCCAGGCCCAAACCATCCATCTAGGAAGGTTGGAAGATTCAGTATAGACAAACAAGAAACACCAGTTCAGGGCAGTGTGCTTAGATCTTTCCACTACACCCATCCTGGTCCCACAGGATCGGCTTCTGTCTCCTCCGTTTCGGGACGCCTGACTAACCTTAGCAGACTGGCAACCTTGCATTAGCACCGGAACTTCTGAAGTCTTTTTACCAAGATCGAGTAATCAAGGTAAACCTGCGGAAGTCTTCCCTCTCAGAAGATTGGTGTATCTATGAATAATTCTAGACACCAATCTCCACAAAACCTTCTCAAAAACTCCTATCCCGGAGTGACTTGGGTCTGACAGGAATCAGGCCCTTGATCCCCCAGACATTCTGACTCCCTTGGGACCAGAAGTTTGGACGAACCTCAAGGGATGGGTGTCAGTCCAGAATCTACAGAGCGGTATAACCTTCTCATCCTTCCCCACCCCTCGGACTTGATGCTGTGCTTAGAACACACCAAAAGAAGAGAGGAGGGACCATAGTGCTGCACCACACGACCTCATCCCTCTTGACTTAGTCCGAAAGTACCTTCACTTAAAACTCTTAAGAGATGAAGGCCAACTTTCTGGTCCTTCAGCAGCCTCATCGGTTCCTAACAGACCACTCAGTGATGTGATGGATGACAACACCACACACCACATAAAGGCTCACATCGGCAAGCAAGAAGGAACTTGCTCGTAGCCTCTTCCCATCTAACAGTATAAACACTAAGATGGGCCAAAGTCCGTTCGGTACCACTATCAGGCCGCTTCATTCCAGGCTAGAAGAATGTGCTCGCCGACAATCTGTGCACAGCATCTTAAATAAGGTATACCGAATTGTTCTTGGATCGCCTTGTAGCCGACAAAGTCCCGTTTTACGGAGTCCTCCAACTAGGGATCTGTTCGCAACGCCCCTGAACCTCAGGCTGCCGTTGCTCCCCAGCCCAAGACCCTAAGGCTCTCTGGCAACAACGGTAGGTACAACAATGCCTGGTTTGTCTGGAGAAGGGCACTCAAGAAGGCTAGAATATCGGTCAGCCTCTCAAGGACTTTCCTAGCTCTGCTATGGCATTACGCAGAATGGTTTCCAAACCTTTTGCAGCTCCTGATAGTCTCTCCAAGAGAACCCTCTCCACATCACAGACAACCCACTGCGACACCTACCACAAGCTATAGCTTTGCTATGATTGTATGCCTGGAAACTACCCAGTACCTCTTTTGCGAAAAGGTTGTCTAGATATCTGAGGAATTCCTCAGCATCAGTCTACCAAGCAGTATAACGTCTTGTGTGGTTGGTATCATGTGAAAGTCTCTCCACTCGATACCTCTATTCCAGGAATAGCGGAATCCTTGAGTATATACAAGAGGAAAAGACCCCCTATTCAGTTTCAACAGGAAAAGATGATCACCCAACCTTGATCCTTCACCTTCAAACTGAAAGGAAGGGACATCCTCTCATCGATAGACCTTTCCTAACTCATATGGACTTACAACTTGCCTTTCACCAGTCGGAATTGAGACCTTCCTCTCGGAACATGTTTCAAATTCTCTGATCTCTAAAGAGGCCTCCTTATGTTCCACTTCACCAGGCAACAAATTTTCACCTGATTTAAGAAGACAATGTTCCTACACACACTGACAGCAACCATACGAGTCAAGGAACTTCATGGTCTCTCCGTCAACATCGCCCATTAATGAGAAGGGCGAAAGGCAATGTTCAGTTTCGTCCCTGAGTATGTTGCCAGACACAGTCTCTAGAGGTGACGGATCCTACACAAGTCTCCACTCGGTAACAGACGATCCAGATCATCCGTTACTGTACCCAGGGTAAGGTATGAGACTTTACCTTAAGAAAACGGCAACAGCCCACCCGGGTCCGTTCTCTTGTCATCAGCACTGGGAGAGACTAGAGGAGAATCACCAAAACATCATCGTGCAATGTCAGGGCCATAGCCATGCCCATGGTCCTTCTTAGCAGACTACTCTGTGATGCAGGTTTTACAAGAAAGGATGTGAATGCTCCAGGTGACTTTCATAACCTTTCTCCTGCAAGAGTATGTTGCCAGACACAGTCTCCAGAGGTGACGGATCCTACACAAGTCTCCACTCGGTAACAGATGATCCAGATCATCCGTTACTGTACCCAGGGTAAGGTATGAGACTTTACCTTAAGAAAACGGCAACAGCCCACCCGGGTCCGTTCTCTTGTCATCAGCACTGGGAGAGACTAGAGGAGGATCACCAAAACATCATCGTGAAATGTCAGGGCCATAGCCATGCCTTTGGTCCTTCTTAGCAGACTACTCTGTGACGCAGGTTTTACAAGAAAGGATGTGAATGCTCCAGGTGACTTTCACAACCTTTCTCCTGCAAGACGTGACCCACAGGAACTCGATACGATCTCTATCGTTCCAGTGGTGGCTGCACAACAGCTGGTTGTATACCTCAAGCTCCTTATTGGACAAGTAGCAGAAGGTTGAGGGCACTGTTACCTGGTTTTAGTCTGCGTGAATGAAAAGATTTGACTGGCTCTTATTCTTTTCTTCATCCTACCCTCTCATGGGGAAAGCAGCATCCTGGGTTCTCTGCATAAGCTGACCTAAAACCACTGCAGGTAAACCATGCTCCCTTTTGTACCTAGTATTAAACTAATAGTTGCGTCCCCATTCCCTGGTGAGGTGGTATTGGTAAAGTCTTGGTTACATCAGGTTTTTCCTACAATAGACTCAGAATAACTTTACCTAGACAGTCACAATTCTGCATGTCTCAACACACAGCTTGCATAGGCCGCGGACCTTGCATAGCAAGGTTTTAGCGAGGGCAGGGACTCCTTATTTTTGAGTACTAACATACTTAGATAAGGAGCCCCCGAGTAAAGCCAAAAGCCAGATTGGCAGGGACGTTCTTCCTTCCTAATGGGTGAGTCACCCTAATAAATAGCGTGGTTTGTATTCCAGTTACGGAGCAAATGACAAATTCGTAGATGATTTGTATTTTTCCTAACTATACAAACCTTAGCTATTTATACAAACTTGCCTGCCAGCCCTATCCCCCTTGAAGTCCTACCTCCAAGCAAAGTGACTAAATCACAGGTGTATAAATGGGATTGGTAGCAAGCTAAACCCCCCCCCCTCGCTAACTAGCGGTGTGGGTAGTTAACCCTCACTAGATTTTAATGGCTCGTCATTTCAGCTCCGCCGAAAGTATAACCTCTAATAAATACCTAAGGTTTGTATAGTTATGAAAAATACAAATTATCTATGAATTTGTCATATTATGCAGTCAGGGCAGTCAAACATACAACAATACTAATAAATGTTTTTATTTATTTTTACTCAGGTACCCTTTGACCAATTACACATTTGGAACAAAGGATCCATTGTTTGAAAGAGACCCAAGTGTACCTGCGAGATTTCAGAGAATGAGGGAGGAATTTGACAAAATTGGAATGCGAAGAAGTGTCGAGGCCGTCCTATTGGTTCATGAACATGGATTACCACATGTCCTCCTTTTGCAGCTTGGTACTACATTCTTTAAGTTGTAAGTATCTAAAGTTCTTTATGTTTGAATGTACACTACTGTATTGTAATCTATACTGCAAGTCAAGCATGACAATATTTGATAAATATTGATTTGTTCCGACACAAATAAAAGCCTCCATTCTTTACTAGAATGTGAAGTCAGTACATACAACTCTAAAATTTTTAACGAGGTTTTAATGGCAGCTAGGAGAAGCACTCCCCTACGCACTCATACCTTCTTCACTTAGATCTCGGCCATGGTTGAAGACATACGTCTCTTCTACATTCACTTACTATGGCTAATGAAAATTTTTAACTCTTGGTTTTATTCTTGTTGATGTATTAGTCTCAAGGATTTTGTCCTTGAGTTGAAGACTTGTTTAATATCAAACCTCCATCAACTCTTTCAAGTTGTTTAAAGGTAAACAACTGTTGGCCAACGGGTTTACCTTTACTTCCTTGAAGTTACACTTCCCTGAAGTCTTATCAGAAAACCTCCAGAGAGGAAATCTGTTTCATCTGCGCACATCAATCGGTCATCGGTCATGCGCAAGCACCTAACATCCTATTGAGTGCTATTGATTCTTTTTGAGCCTTGCTTATTGGAAGCAGTTTCTTTGCAACTGATTGCATGACTAGGTCAGTGATCAAATAGCTTTAAGCAATTTCTGAGGTTCTCTTTATAAGCTTCCTCATAGCAACCTCAGCCGCTCAAGTGGAAGTTAACCTTTCTCCGGAGAGATTTGCTTCCCTTTTTCTCCATCTTAAGCTTGCCGACTCTTATAAGGTTCATCTATCCAAGCAGCTCAGAAAGGTTTTTTTTTTTTTTTAAATTGTATTCCTTTTCAGTTGAAGCATAAACTCTCTGAGCAACAGTTCTTAAGTGAGTACTGTATTTATACTGTGATTGAAAAAACAATATTAGGCAATGCGCAGTGAGTTGTTAGATTAGGTTAAGAGTTATCCCACCCTAGGGCATCAAAGATTTGCGAATTTGTGCTTTTTGTGCCTTTCTCTGTTACCTACCCTTACAAAGAGTGGGGCCTGACTGTATAGCCAGACACTTGCTCTTTAATATATATAGGGCACCAGTCTCCCAGTGAGATACTACCTGTAGAGAGTTATTGGGTCCTTTGACTGGCCAGACAGCACTACATTGGATCCTTCACTCTGGTTATGGTTCATTTTCCCTTTGCCTACACATACATTAAATAGTTTGACCTATTCTCTACATATTCTCTTCTGTCCTCATACACCTGACAACCCTAAGATTACCAAACAATTCTTCTTAGCTCAAGGGGTTAACTACTGCACTGTAATTTCTAAGTGGCTACTTTCCTCTTGGTAAGGGTAGAAGAGAGACTTTAGCTATGGTAAGCAGCTTCTCAAGAAGGACACTCCAAACTCAAGCCATTGATCTCTAGTCTTGGGTAGTGCCATAGCCTCTGTACCATGGTCTTCCAGTGTCTTGAGTTAGAATTCTCTTGCTTGAGGGTACACTCAGGCTCTGTATTCTTTTTTCTTAAAAGTTTTCAAAGTTCATATATGAAAGATTTATTTTAATGTTACTGTTCTTGAAATTTTATGTTAATTGTTATTTACTTATCTTGTAGTTTATTTATTTCCTTATAAACTTTAACAGCCACATTCCAGTTACGCTGAAATCATACTCTTATTAAGGGACTCAGGTTTGTATTGTTGTGGGAAATTGCAATTTTTGTAGTTAGAAAATTTGTCACAGTATTGTTCACTTGCATCATGTGGTCAAAACTTTCAGAAACTCCTTTTTCCCTATACAGTTATTCACACTAAGTATGGTGATCAAAATTCACTTGAACAGTTTTCTGAAGAAACAAGTAATAAGATAAACCTGTAAATACACTGTAAAGGACAAGAAGGAAGAGCTACACGGGCTACACCTATACTTTGCACATGACCAGCCACTCATTGCTGGGGAATATTATATAGTGATGATACCAATGGGAGCTTATCTAAAATCTTGATCTTTTGATAATTACAGTATTTATGGCATTTGTATTGGCCATACACATGCAACCCACAATTATTTATTGAATGGGGGGGGGAGACAGGCGCCTCTTTGTAATACCTGGCAAGCGACAGTGGATATTAAACATATTTTAGTCGATTGTGTTGTTTCTAATCTTTAGAGGAGAGCAAATTTACTTCAGGACAAACCTTTTTTAAGAGATATACTGGGGGAAAATTGCAAAACCCTGAACATGAAAATATTTATACAGAGTATTGGGTTATATCATGAGCTTTAATTGATTTTATTAATTTATTTATTCAATCCTTTTAATCCCTCCTAATTTCACATTTAGATGTTATTGTATGAGAGTGGTGTGATTGGTTTTATAGGTTAAAATGTTACCAAATGGTGTGATTGTACAAGTATGATTGATTGATTTTCATTATATAGCGCTGAATGGCTTTTGATGCCCCAATGCTTGGCTTAATGCCTAAATTTTATATTCAATTCAATTCATATCTTTGAAAAATTAGACCTTTGCAATGAGGTACCGGCTTATCTGAGTCGCCACTTGGTGGATCTCATGTAAAGAAGGACGGAGCGGGAAACTCATGTCTACTTTGTAACAGGTCGCCTTCTTCATTTCAGCCCATATCACAGCTGTCACGAATTTTATCTTCCTAATACTTGGAGAATTGAACTCTTTGGTGTAGATGCAACAGTTCCTCCTTTACTTAAACCAGATGGATCAGTCACTCACTGTCCAAAGGAAAAGGCCACCCTTTTGGCTGATGTTTTTGACAGTAAACAGAGTAATGAAAAACTTGAACTTCCTCCTTCCTGTTTTCCTGAGGCTAAACTAACTAGTTTGGCTTTTCGATCTCGTGAGATTAAAGCTCTGTTGGTGGAGCTTGATGCTTATGGAGGTGTAGACCCAAATGGTATTTTTCCTTTGTTTTTTATAAAGACAGCAGATTTCTTAGCTCCAAAGTTATCTGTTATTTTGCGCAAGTTAGCAAGAAGAGGAGCTTTTAGCACTAGTTGGAGAATTGGTAATGTTACTCCTCTATGTAAAAGTGTTTGTGGTAGCTCAAGTCCCACTGATTACCGCCCAATTTCCATAACTCCCATATTATCTAAAGTTTTTGAACGTCTTATGGCAAAACGTCTTAATAGGTTTGCTGAAGGTAATCATCTCTTCCCTAGTTTGCAATTTGGTTTTCGTAAAGGCCTTGGAGCATGTGATGCCCTTCTTACAATCTCCAATGCTGTACAGAAATCCCTTGATTGTGGTCGGGAATTTCGTATGATTGGCCTTGATTTTAGTGCTGCCTTTGACCGTGTTAATCATGAGACCCTTGTTTTCAAACTGAAACAGTTGGGAGTGGGTGGGTCGTTTCTTAGCATTATTATTGATTTTTTAAGTAATAGATCTCAAAGAGTTGTTGTTGATGGGCACCATAGTGATTATAGGAATGTGATATCCGGTGTTCCTCAGGGTAGTGTTCTTGGCCCATTACTTTTCATACTATATACACATGACATGTGGTTTGGCTTAGAAAACAAGCTTGTTGCATATGCAGATGATGCTACTCTCTTTGCATCAATTCCATCCCCTGAATGTAGATCTAGGGTTGGTGAATCCCTTAATAGAGATTTAGCTAGAATTAGTGCATGGTGCAAATTATGGGGTATGAAGTTGAATCCTAACAAAACTCAAAGTATGATTGTAAGTAGGTCAAGGACGGTGGCTCCTCAACATCCGGATCTCAGTATTGATAATGTTTCTTTAAATATGTATGACTCTTTCAAAATTTTAGGTGTGATTCTCGACAGTAAATTTACTTTTGAGAAACACATAAGGTCTGTGTCTTCTTCAATTGCACAAAAAATAGGCTTATTGAGAAAGTCTTTCAAGATTTTCGGTGATCAATCTATTCTGAAGAAGTGTTTTAATTCTTTCATTCTAACTTGTTTTGAGTATTGTTCTCCTGTCTGGTCTTCAGCTGCTGATTCTCATCTTAATTTGTTGGACAGAAACTTACGGTCTATTAAATTTCTTATTCCTGATCTAGATATTAATCTTTGGTACCGTTGTTCAATTAGTTCATTATGCATGTTGCATAAGATTTTTCATAACTCTGACCATCCTTTACATTCAGATCTCCCTGGACAATTCTATCCTGTTCGTAATACTAGGCAGGCAGTTAATTCTAATAGCCAGGCCTTCTCCATCACGAGGCTCAATACTACGCAGTACTCTAGAAGTTTTATTCCAGCTGTTACCAAGTTGTGGAATGATCTCCCTAATCGGGTGGTTGAATCAGTAGAACTTCAAAAGTTCAAAGTTGGAGCAAATTCTTTTTTGTTGACCAGGCGGACATGAGTCTTTTTGTAGTTTATTTATGACATATTTGTTTTTGATGTTGTTAATAGTTTATATATGATATGTCTGTTTTGACGTTGTTACTTATTTTAGAATGATTTATTGTTAATTTGTTCTCTTCATTTATTTATTTCCTTATTTCCTTTCCTCACTGGGCTATTTTTCCCTGTTGGAGCCCCTGGGCTTATAGCATCTTGCTTTTCCAACTAGGGTTGTAGCTTGGATAGTAATAATAATAATAATAATAATAAAATGTATCTAACAAGAAAAACGCAACTAGACATCAGAATTTTTCTCCTGTCTTTTATCTCTAGTGGTAAAAAACAGTGAACTTGATTACCAAATGTTTTAATTTATACAAATGCTTACCATGGATACATGACTAAGATTTTAGAATGAATTGACAAAGCTATAAGAATGTATAAGTACTTACATGGTTGGAGTAAGATACAAACTGGTAGAATATTTAACTTAACTCTGATCATATAACATCTTCATTTTATCGTCATAACATTTCTCACAAGACGAAAAGAATCCCAGCATGCAGAGTTTAGTTACATTGGGGAAGTTTCGAAGATGATCCCATGGAAGTCCGTAAAAGTTGTAGTACGAGGTAATGCCATGTTAAATTCTGGCACTGGTTCCTGCTTGGTATAATTAATGGAGTCAAATTAAAGACAAACGTCAAAGCTGAAAACAATATTGAGATGTTGATCCCTCGCATCACTAAATTACAACAACAACGTTTTGGCGGCGAATGGGTAACAAGTATAACTTTCAAAGTATCCATTAGTCAAAATATGTGGAAACCCAAAAGAAGGAATATATTTAACAGTGACGATGTCACAAAAAGTTATGCTGTGTAGTTTTATAATTAGCGGGTATAAATTTCTAGTCAACTAACCAGACTACATGTACATCTATGCCTATGTCATGCGTCTAAGATATGTGAACCGACGGTGAACTGTTGGTTTTCCTTACTGTTGTAATGTAAATTGCTCACTTTGTTCTACCAAGTCTTAATTCTTCTCTACTTTAGGGTACACTCAGGCATGCTATTTTTCATTTTTCTCTTTCACTTGTTTTTTGAAGTTTTTATAGTTCACATACAGTATATGAAAGATCTAATTTAATGTTGTTGCTGTTCTTAAAATATTTTATTTTGGTTGTATATTACTTCTCCTGTAGTTTATTCATTTCCTTTCCTCACTGGTTGTAGTTTAGTCTGTAATGAATAATAATAATAAAATTACTTTGTTTTTTTTTGTCATGAAGAATTTCTTTGGTTTCAACAAGGTTTTATCACAGTATGTATATATATATATATATATATATATATATATATATATATATATATATATATATATATATATATATATATATATATATATATATATATATATATATATATATTTTTTAAACCTGATTTTTTTATGACCAATGTTGTAGTATTAAGTCTATGGAGTACTTCTGTTTGTAAGATTTTCATTGTCGTACATTGTCATCATAGTTTAAAAGCAAAGACAAATATCATGATTATCAATATAAATACGATAATTGCCTTCTGCAAACCAGAAATTTGACAAAATTTAAAATATTAAAGCCTTTGATAGTGCGCTGAGAGTTGGCTGTTAACCGCGGCCCAGTATTAATGTCTCTCTTCACCACAGAACCACCTAGTGGATTAGTTTTGCCGGTACCTCATTGATACAGTATTTGGCTTCCTTAATGATAGCTTTTCATTTGGAAGGCTTCTTTATTTGTTACCTTTGACTTTAATTGGATAAATTTTTTACTAACCAATACTTTTTATTAAGATTACTAATATTAGTCTATTTATGTAATTTTCAGACCAGGAGGTGAGCTCAACACAGACGAAGATGAAGTTGAAGGCCTGAAGAGACTTCTTACGGAAACCTTGGGTAGACAAGATGGTATAAAGCAGGAATGGGTAATAGAAGATATCATAGGCAATTGGTGGCGGCCAAACTTTGAGCCTCCTCAGTACCCTTATATTCCTTCACACATAACCAAGCCAAAGGAACATAAAAAACTTTTCCTTGTACAACTTGGAGAAAAAGGTTAGCATAATGTATTCTGTAAAAGAAAAATATTTCAATACTGTTGACAGGATTGGTTAACATATGTATTATTGTCTTCTGTTGATGCATTTATCTATAAATGGGGATTTTGTAATTTTCCCATGGTCTTCCACTGTCTTGGGTTAGTAGATTCTCTTGCTTGAGGGTAAACCTGGCATAATATTCTATTTTTCTTCCCCTTGTTTTGTTAAAGTTTTTATAGTTTATATGGGAAATATTTATTTTAATGTTACTGTTCTTAAAATATTTTATTTTTCCTTGTTTCCTTTCCTCACTGGGCTATTTTCCCTGTTGGGGCCCATGGGCTTATAGCATTCTGCCTTTCCAACTACGATTTTAGCTTAGCAAGTAATAATAATAAAATGAATTGTTAAAGCAGGTATCAGATAGAGACGTGACCTTGAAAACTATCTTTCTACTTATCCTGGCTTCTATGAATCAAGTAGGTGAACCAGAAGGTTGGTCATATCTCGTTAGCCATGTTGGAGGTTGAAGGGGAGTTATTCCAGAATTTGTGGCAAAGACTCAAAACCCAGCCGTAAACGAGCTAAGGATTAAATCGTTTTGAATTTCCTCCCTTTGGAAAGCAACCGACAGTCAAGAGGATTTACTTCTCTCCTCTCAGAGGTGTTAAGATGCTATTACAAGAGGACACAGCCTTTCTGACTATTACTACAGAACTTTTTCATTTGTTCTAGTATACTCAAGAAGGCAATTTCCTGAAACACCATCTCGTTCTGGCTTCGTGAAACCATAAACAGAGTACCAACGCAGACATCAGGTGAGCTGAAAGAACTGGCATGGACACATGCTTGTGAGGTCAGAGGAATTTGTGTGATAAATTTTCGCAAGAACCTGTTAGTGGGTGAAGTCCTGGAAGCAGGGGTCTGCGAGACTTCATATGTCCTTTTCATGTATGCCCACTATCTACGGAAATGTACCCATAAGTCACTCGATACATTTTCCTAAGGACCTGTGTTGGCTGCTCAGGATAAGAAGTATCTCGTTTAAGGTAATGGTTGGGACACCACTATAGGATGAGAATAAGAATGTCTGGCCCTCTTTTCCTCTTCTCTTACCCCTCCCTTGGGGTTCAGCAGTCAGACCATTGTGTCGCTGGAAAGGACTTTGATGCAGGTAATCTACCATACCAACTAACTATTCTGTTATAAGTTAAAATAAAAGTGTTCATTACACCATCCTCCAGACAAGGGTGGGGGATGGATAGTAAGTTAAACCCACCTCTTAGCTTTAGTCTTACTTTACAGACCTATATCTTATAAGAATAAAGGATCATCCATGACTGCCTGTCCAGTGACTTAGGGAATAGGAAGTGGATTTGATTTAACACTTGGGCTTACTAAGGTCTTAGTGCTTAGACACCCAGGGGTTTTAAACCATACAGTTTGGTTATAGTGATATCAACCCCTCTTAAGGATGTCTCCTATGAAAGGAAGAGGATTTGTATTAATGTAAGAACAAACCACAAATTCTTGAAAGTATTTTTCCTAACTGTACAAATCTGAGTTCTTTAAATTATACTTTCGACCTCATCCATCCCACAAGTCCTGGGTGAAGGACAAAGTGGCTTCTCAGTGAGGTGGCAGGTGGGTGGGGCTTCACCCTCGCTACCCACCAGTAACTACCGACACCTTGTTATAAATTTTAACAGCCAAGTTTCCAGCTTTACTGAAATCATACTCCTAATAAAGGACTTAGTTTTGAATAGTTAGGAAGAATACAAATCAGTGTTTTATAGTGTTTTCAATATAACACCCCATATTCATTATCTGCATAAACTTTTTTAAATTTTCTTAATGCCTAGAGTCCTATCAGATGTAGTTGTTTTATCTATGTCCCTTTTCTCTGGTTTTCTGGGTATTCAAAGAGGTCTTGCTTCTTCTACTCCCCTGTTAGCTCTTTTCTTGTCAGTTCTCTCATCTCCTCTCACCATATGCCTAAATCTTAGACATCTCAGATGCTATCTTTTTATTTAAGGATATTTTATACATATGATTATTAATATTGGGTAATCATTAAATTGTGTGCTGCTGTTTCTTTAGCAGTTTGATTTGAAACCATTTTTTTTTTAAATTTCTTAAATATATTTTGTTTAGAAGATACTTATTTTTATTCTTCTTTTCAGCTCTATTTGCAGTACCTAAAAATTACAAGCTTGTTGCCGCCCCGTTGTTCGAACTATATGATAATTCACAAGGTTATGGCCCCATTATATCTTCCTTACCACAAGCATTATGCAGGCAAGTTTATTTTTTTCTTGTATTTACACTATTATATTTTTTTGCAGATTTCCAAATGCTTTCAGTCATTCTTTTTCTTTTGGTTGAGGAGAGTCTTCAAAATTAGCTGAGACCCATTTTGCTAGGCTGGAACGGATATCCAAAGGGACAAGTTCATAGCTTAGATATGAAAACTAAACTTATGATTTGCTTTGACTTAATGTAATCCTTACCCATTAATTATGTAAAATAATTAATTTTTTTTTGTTACCTCTTTTCAACAACAGTAGTTCAGAGGTCATAAACCCTTGTCAAATTATTATAGTTCTAAATAACCTCATTGGTCCCAGTGCTTGGCCGTTGGCCTAAATTTTTATGAATCCAGTCCATTGTCAGCCTCTCTGACATCAAGCCTTTACATAAGTAGTCATTGTAGGGACTACAATGAAAGTAATGTAACGGTTGTGTCCATGTCCCATTGCCATTTACATTATATGAATACAATACATGATTATTGCAAACCTGTGGAAGTTACTTAGGTAGAGTTAGTGTTGGATAGAAACTAAGTTCTATTACATTTCTTATTCCTGATCTGGATATTAGTCTCTGGTAGTCATTTAAATAGTTCTTTATAAATGTTACATAAGATTTCTCAATATTTAGATTATCAATTGCACTCAGTCTTCCACCAGACTATACCATTTTGTATGTAGTTAACATTAACAGCCATGTCTTCTCTCATGGGGCACAATACTACACAGTATTCTAGAAATTTTATTCAGGCTGAGACCAGATTGTGGAATGATCTTCCTAATCATAGGCAGTTAAATCAGTGAAACTTCAGAAGATCAAACTTTTTGTAAATGCTTTTCTGTTAAGTAGTTGACGTATGTGTTTAATGGTTTATACAGTATATGAAAAAGTTATTTTAACATTATTACTGATCTTACAACATTATTACTTATCTTACAATATTATATGTTCTTTATTCATTACTTTTATGATTTATTTGCAATTTGCTCATTTCCTTTCCCCACTGGGCTACTTTCCTTGTTGGAGCCCTTGGGCTTGAAAAATTTGGTTTTTCAACCAGGTTTGTAGTGTGGCTAGTATTATTATTATCAATAATAATAATAATAATAATAATAATATTATTATTACAAGCTAAGCTATAACCCTAGTTGGAAAAGCAAGATGCTATAAGCCCAAGGTCTCCAACAAGAAAAAATAGCCCAGTGAAGAAAGGAAACAAGGAAATAAATAAACTACAAGAGAAGTAATAAACAATCAAAATAAAATGTTTTAAGAAGAGTAACAACATTAAATTAGATCTTTCATAAATAAACTATCAAAACTTTAAAAGAAAACAAGAGGAAGAGAAATAAAATAGAACAGCTTGCCCGAGTGTACCCTCGAGCAAGAGAGCTCTAATTTAACACAGTGGAAAGCTTTTATACAGAGGCTATGGCATACAAAAAACAAAGAGGAAGAGAAACGAAATAGAACAGTGTGGCCGAGTGTACCCTGATGCAAGAGAACTCTAATTCAAGACAATGGAAGGCCATGGTACAGAGGCTATGACACTACCCAAAACTAGAGAACAATAGTTTGATTTTAGTGTTCTTCTAGAAGAGCTGATTTCCATAGCTAAAGTCTCTCTTCTACGCTTACCAAGAGGAAAGCAGCCACTTAACAATTACATTGCAGTAGTTTAATACTTTGAGCAAAGATGAATTGTTTGGTAATCTTAGTGTTGTCAGGTGTATGAGGACAGAGGAGAATGTGGAAAGAATAGACCAGATTATTCAGTGTATGTGTAGGCAAAACGAAAGGAGCCATAACCAGAGAGAGTGATTCACTGTAGTACTGTATGGCCAGTCAAAGTACCCAATAACTCTAGCAGAAGTATCTCAAGGGGTGGGTGGTACCATAGCCAACTTACTACAGTAGGGTCCTGAATTATGCAAGAATTTGGTTGATCAAGAATCCTGCCAAAATGGAAAATCGCATATTTCGAAACACAACTAACAGAAATAATTCCATTAGGGACATGGCAACCAGCAACTTACCTTTTCAAACGTGTTTACTACCCATTTCCAGTACTTTACATGACTGTACTGTATTTTTTATAATGAAATGTTCATGTAAATAAATCAATCATTTAATATACTTTACAGTTCTAATAACTTGAAAAAGGTTAAAATTACAATCAGGATGGGTGTAAATAACATATATTTCCCGTTATAACACAACCTAAAATATGGACAAAATTTGGTAAGTTTGTCTCAATCTACTTACGTTGAGATGATACAGCTAGAGCGGTATTGGGTTCTTTCACTGGCTGGATAGTACTACAGTATATTGGTCTCTCTGGTTATGGCACATTTTTCCTCTGCCTACACTCACACTGAGTAGTCTGGCTGATTCTTTACACATTCTCTTCTTTCCTCATACAGCTTATAACACTACGATAATTGAAAAGTGCTTCTTTACACAAGAAGAGGTTAACCAATGCACTATAATTTTTTAGTGTCTACTTTCCACATGGTTAGAGTATAAGAGAAACTTTACCTATGGTAAGCCGCTTTTCTAGGAAAAGAACACTCCAAAATCAAACTATTGTTTTCTAGTCTTGGCTAGTGCCAAAACCTTTGTACCATGGTCTTCCACTGTCTTGGGTTAGAGTTCCCTTGCTTTAGTGTACACTCGGGCACATTATTCAGTTTTCCTATTTTCCCTGTTGGAACCCTTTGGCTTATACCATCCTGCTTTTCCAATTAGGGTTGTGGCTTAGCTAGTAATAATAAAATTATTCATTGCTTTAATTATCAGTAGTGTTTGCCATATATAACTTACTTAGCATGTAAAGGCCAGTCTGTGTACCAATGGTCTCTCTTCTGCTGTATTTCCTCTTAGAATCTTCAATCCCCATTTAGTTGGAGGTAGTACCATCAGTGCACTGTAGGCATTACATAAGTCTTTATCTGTAAGCATAAACAGGCTGTCAAATCTGACAAGGCTGTGGCAGCTGCTATGCCTCAACTTCTGCTACTTTCTCCATGGGTAAGCAGTGTAAGGTTTCTATCAGCTCTAACAAGCTAGAGTGTAAGTTTTCCATCTACTCTATCAATCTTTGAATTTTCAATGACCATTACTTCTCTGCAAGAGTTGTCTCTAGACAACCATCCTTCTTCCATAAGAGGGATATTAGGTCCATCTCTCGCATTCACACCATTGAAACTCATGTTGACTGGGGATTTATCACTTGGGGCCCTAAGCACTAGGTTTAGTCTGTGGTACATTTCTTGGTTTGGATCCAAATTGTTTGGTTGTACAGTAATAAGGTTGTCGGTGGCATTAATCTTGGGTTCTGTATCTGCACTATAGCTATGGATCCTTGGTTTCTTCACCTATGTGGTTTGTGATGACCGCCAGTTTCATCTCTGTGGCTTTGCTTTAAATGTCCCTTTAGTAACTACGACTGACTGCAAGTGTTTTAATGTCTGCTGGGTCTTTTACCTCAGTTGAGCCCTTTGCTATATCTGTGGCTTCAATTGTATCTTTTTTCTTTCAGCTTTGGTGTTTTGTTTTGGCGAATGTGTTCCTTCCATCACCAGTCCCTTGGATTTGTCTATATAGGTGGCATTGGCTGTTGTTGGGATAACTTTAGATTCATCCCACTCTAAGGAGATACTCATACTCTGTTGCACAAATAAACTATTTTCTCCAACCACGTCGAGTTGTAAGTCTATTTCCAAGCCTCGGACTCTGACTAGTCTTGGCCAGATATGAATTATTTTTCTGCTCAGTCAGCCAGTCTTCTTTTTTATTTTTTCCTTTCTCTCTGCCACTCCCTTCTTCTCAGACCCTGGTTTATTTTTTTTTTTTTTTTGAGTGGAGCTCCATTGAATGCACACCCTGGCTAGTATTTTGAAATCACTTGTTACTTTTTGGCTTCCCAGAGGATATTCTTTGACACTGAATAGCTCAAGGTCATCCTGGTGGGTGATTCTTATGAGAAAGTGCAGACTTCAATTAGACACATTTACAAACACCCATATTTGATTGTGGGTTATATTTAGTATTCAATGTCCTTTTCAGTCTCATTGTAAAAGTTCCAGCTGTGAGATGACAAGGAGCTGTTATAGCTTATTTTCTGATGACCAGGTCCATATTTAACATGCTTCAAAAAGCAGGCTCGTGGCCCAGTTGGGTACTGTATATATTTATACTTTTCGAATCAACATTTTAGGTTCTCTGATACAGTTGGTTGTTCTCAGGTACTGCATCCGTATCTTGTTGTTGAGGCCATTCTTTGTACCCCGTTTCCAGATCACGGTTTATGATCAATTCATGATAGGTCCTGAAATATTTTGCTTTTCTGAAGTATGAGTGGATTTGCCTCTATTTTTCACGGTTACCTGACAATGTAGCAGTTGATAAACGTTGTGCTGAAGAGATATGTAGCATACAAAGTTCTTTGGAACTTTTGTTTTCTTACCAAATTAATCACTTCCTTATATGCTTTTCTCTCTTCACTCTATCTTCTTCAGAAGGGTATGGAAAGCCAGGCTTCTTACAGGAAGTTTTGACTTACGCAATTAGAACTAGTTGGTATGATGGGGAAACTGTCATACAGAATTAAGTTATTTCATAGGTGTTAGATGCATATGATTTTTTTTTTTTGTAAAACTAGAATATTTAGGGAAATAATTATTATTTTTCTTTTCAGGTTTAACTTCACCTACATGTAGAACTTCATTGTGAATATGTTTCATAATGGAAAGACAGTTCAAGGAACAATCTTTAAATGCACTGCAGATATTTTTCATAGACAAAGCTGCAAGTTTTCTCAAGCGTACAATGGTATTTAGACGAACATGTGAGAAGTACTGTATGGATAATGAAAGATGCAGTGAATATACTAAGTCAAACAGAGTGTAGTGTGTAAATGTTTAAATGATTGTATTTTCATCTTATCCAGTGTTTTAACATATACTTGGGTGAATTTTTACCTCTATGCTGCATATCCTGTAATTTCAGAATTCATTCATGCTTCAATTCTGCCTCATTTGAGGGAGCCAGGTCCAGTGTTTATATAAACACATATTTCAAGAATAATAATTCTTGTGTTGCTATGAATTTTTGTTTGTCAAAGTTCCATCTTTACATTGATTGGTTTACATACATTCAATTTCTACATGTATTTGTGCATAGCAAAGCTCCATCTCTACATTGGTTGTTTTACATAATTTAATTTCTACAATTATTTACTTTCAGCCTTTCACTTAACTAACTGTAAAGTATATGAGATTTCCTAAAACTATGTATTTATACTTTAAGTACATGTAGGCAACCGGTCCTATAGATTATAGATAGCAGCAGCAAAGTGTTAACAGATGTATGATTAGTGAGCAATTTGTATATGGAACTGTATGAGGCAGTGTGAAAATGCCAATATTCCCATCCATGGTGAGTTTTCAGACTTTCTTGATAAATACTTTGAGGAGTTGTAGTTCAAAAATGTATTTTGTACGTTGTCTCTTAAGTAAGTTTGGCTTTAGAGAAAAGATCTTGCATGGTCAGATTGCAATGTTGAATTACTTTGTGAGTGTATTATCTGTCATTCCATTTCCTTAGTATATGATGTGAAATTAAAGGTGTATGAAAGAGCATTAAAGAGTTTTTTAGGTCAAAAGCATTTCATTTGATGTCTTGAGATTAAAAGTCATTTTAAAACCAGTTTTGATGTACAAATAAAATTATGTTCTTATAGAATATTTTATAAAGTTTAAGAAGTGCAATATAATTCACACTTTCAAGATATGACGATTCCTCTTTAGGAGGGATAATGTTGAATCTATATAAAATCTGCCATTTTAATAATAATGTGTGTTGAACATTATTATGAATGCCAAGAGTTCTCAAAAATATTGAGGAAAAATCTATTTATTGAGCCTGTGGTTTGATTTTATAAACTGTGTCCATTACAGTTTAATATTGAGCTTGTTTTCTAAGTTTTGTAAGTATTACAATGATTTCCAATAGTACAGATCAATTTCTTCAAAGTTAAACAAATTTCTACAGGGATTTTCAAACCTTAATTTCCAAAGAGAAATGAATGTTGGAGTTTTAGGACTTCTAGACCATAACTTGTCCATTTAGGAATAAGATTTCTTGCAAATATTTCCAAACATCTTGCATGAGGTGGAATGTAGTCCTTGATAATCTCTAGAAAAAGAAGAAACAACTTCATTACAGTTAGTAATGAAATTGTAAATAAATAAAATACAATATTCAATACTGTACATGTACTGGTCACTATTCCAAGAATAATGTATTTTCCCGACCTAGGGATTGGTAATTCCGACAATATTTTAATTACAATGGACCCTATATAAAGTATTCATAATTTCTCCTTCAATTTAAAACCTTGATATCAATTGAATTAATAAATGGAAAATAATTCATAAGTAATACTCTTAAATTCTGGATAAAGACAAATGATCTATCACCAATTCATTTAATTCAACTGTACCTAAAACTTAAATTAGTTAATTGCATTCCTATCTCAACTAAAATAGCAAAATATATATACAGTACAGTATATTTCAACTGCAACAGAAAATAAAATTCTTATAATAAAATTTATTATTTTGATACCTAGAATTCAATGTGCTATATCCTTTAGAAGTAAAAGCTCTTTAAAAAAATTTAAACATTGTTCCTACACGTACAAACCCTCGTCCTTTAATCAGGGAGATTACTTCTGCTCGAGTTGGAATGGGATTTTTAGTTGGATAACATGGTATCCAACTGGTGAGGGTGCAAGGCTCCAGTTTGAAAGCCTTCACTTTTATTTTGGCCGCTGTTGTTTATGGATGTACATACATCTCCTGTCAAACTTAATTTTTCAGAAAGTGAATGTTTGCAATTAATTATGGAATGCAAGTGAGAGGTTTGTTGCCAAGGGGTGGGTGGAATTTTTTTTATGTGGCTCTAGATACTCCCTCTGTGATTGTGGGGCATGATTTTGCCCAAAGGAAGAGGAAGCAAGTGAGGCATTTGTGGGAGTTAGACAGGGTAATATCCAAGAAAACTCCAGTGGGGTCTTTCAGGTAGGCCCTCTATTACCTGAGGGAGTTGGTAGCATAGGCTACTTCTCCCCAGTACTCCTTGTGCTTTTACTTGCATCATGCTTGTTGGTTCTTTCCTTAACACTAGAAGATGGGCAAGTTAATTGGGTAACTCCCGACATGGCTGGTGTCTGGAGCAAGGGGCCCTGCCAAGGATTGGGAAGTAGTGTTGGCTAAGGTGAGTGCTACTAATGTCACCTGGTTCTCCAATTCCTGTCCTGGTTTCAGTGATCTCAACCCTTTCTGTGGCAGTTGCCCCAACCCTTGTGCCACGAGTTTGGGGTCTTCTGCCTATCCCTCAGTGGTTGTGACTTGGAGGGCCTTGCGAGTGTGCATTCCCCTCCTGTGACAGTGTGCCCCAGTGTTGTGGCTCCTGGTGGAGTAACCTGTGTGGCTTTCCCCTTGGGAGAGCATCGTCGTTGATGTTTATGGAGGCCTCAACTGCTCTGCTTGCAGACCCAAAAGGAGATAGAAAGTGCGTGCTGGCCTTCCTGCTCAGATTCATCTTTTAAAATGAAGAAACCAAAGAACTCAGGATGGCCAGCCGTAGTCGCAGAAATAAGGATCTCCCTAGGGGCAGTGGGCAGATCCACTGCCAAGATAGAAGTGTATGGCCCCAAATACTTTCTGTTCCAAGGTTAATAGAGTAGATGTGGCAATCTTCAGCTCCCTTGACTCGCGTACTTCTTACAATCAAGCCCCTTTGAGGCCGATATCAAGAGTGTGTGCGTTTTAGTAGGCTGAGAATGTGAGGACAGAGAGCTTTTTTTTTCCCGTGCCTCGCAGCACTGGGCCACAGTTGTCTTACTACTCTGACCCAGGTACTCCTGCTTTTGCTGGGTCCCATACCAGGAGTTTCTGTCCTTGGCACAGAATAGTCCTATTCGTGAGGGGTGTGCAAAGTCTTCAAACTTAGTGAGGGATGAGGTTCCTCGAGGGGCAGGATGACTAGGGGCCAGACTAATCTTAGTCAGAGAGTTCTGTGGTATAGCCATTCATTCATGAGTCCAATGACGGGGGAGATACATTTCGGTCATTGACCTCTCCCCTCTGAACAAGTTTGTTTGCCAAATAAAGTTTGGGATGGAAACAGTAAGGTTTGGGCTGTCTTCCATTAGATAAGGAGAATTAATACTTTCGATAGACCTAGAGGACACATTTTTAAGTGCGTCTTCATCAGTCGTCGTGAAAATGCTAAAGCTTCTCCCTTTACGGTATACCAGTTTAAGACTCGGTACTTCAGACTGTCTACGGCTCACTGAGTGTTCACTCGGGTGTCACCTTGGGAGGCGTCTTTGGAGAGGAATATGTCAGGTAATTTATCTCTACAATTGGTTGATTCTGGCCTCCTTGGGGAGGCAGCTACATCAGGATTCCAAGTGGATTTTTGCATTTTGTCGTGATCTGGGGATGGATGTAATTCTATGAGAAATTGAATCTCATTACCAGAGGTTGAAGTACCTTGGTATGTTGATACACAACAGTAGCAAAAGTCTTTCTTGCCGATGATTGTATCAGCAGTCTCAAGGTTACACGAACATTCCTGTCCAAGACAGAAGAACCAGCTCATTTCTGGCAATGTCTTCTTGGTTAACTATCCTCGGAGTAGCTCATATCTCATTGGCTCCTCCAATCCACGAGAAAGCCCTTCAGTAGGGTATGAAGGATCTGGCCTAGTGGCTTAACAATATCAATCTCTCTAGGAGAGTTACACTCGACTCGCTTGGGACATGCAACTGTTCTCGTATGCATTGATGGAGTGGTAATGAGCACACCTGGTTGTCTTGTGGGTGTGGACCGAAGAAGAAAGGCATCTGCTTCACAGCATCCTCAAGATGCAAGGATTACAGTAATGTTTGAGTTGACACTCCATAGTGTTGATGTGCATTAACTCTAGTCTAATGTAATGGCTTATGTCAAATGGCAAGAATTTTGATGAAACAGAGTTGTCAACAAGATACATTCTGAGCAAGATGAAAGAATTGTACTAGTACACACTCAGCTGCCAGGGGCAAGGAGTAGAAGCAGATTAGTTTCTACAGCCTTTGCGAGTGGAATTTTTCTTGTCTCGGAGAGCTCCCCGAGGCTTGACCTGTTTGCCAAACAGTGTACTGTAACTGGAAGCTTCCCGGGTTCTACTTCCCTGTTCTAGTCTCTTGAGGAATATTCGGAGATGCTTTCCTGAACATCTACAACTTTCTCAACATCTACAACTTTCTCTTTAACCTGTTTTGGCCTAGTGATGAACAGATTGTTGATTATGCCAGGACTCTCAAAATGACCCTGGTGGCTTTCAGATGGCCTCAGGCCAAGCAATGTCCCAATATGCTTGCTCTTCTGGTAGAGGTCCCTAGATTGTTACCTGGGGCCAAATCTTCTCAGTCAGCAGTACCAGTGAAGCCTTGGCTCTTCACGGGTGGAGACTATCCAGCATCTCCTTTAATTGGGGAGCAGATAAGAAGTCATTATTGCTGCTGCCTGATTTTCTGTGTATATCAAAGCTTGACTACAGCTGTCAATTATATTCTGCATGTGAAACTAAACTGGGAGAAGGGAGAACAGAATTGTATGCATAATAGGGGTCTTGTGGTATATATAGAATTATATGAGTCCCTAATAACTCCCCATTCGATTGTATAAAAAAGATAAATCTTGGAAATCCAAAGATTTCAGATAAGACTAATAAATCAAGTTTAAGGACATATCTCTCGAAAGGAAAACAAATTCAGGACATTAGGTATTCTCGTGACCTACCTGAAGTATCCATATGCCCAAAACTACAGTAGTTATAAAAAAATCTCATTGATGAAAGAAATTCTAAATTCTGTTTAAGGTTTAAAGGTCCCTCATAAATGGCAGAGACAAGGGACAGTGACATTGCCCTAGAGACTGTACATATATGCATATGATCAGCGCTCAAGCCCCCTCTCCACCTAAGGTAGGACCAGGGAGGGCCAGGCAATGGCTGCTGATGACTCAATAGTACGCATCAAGGCCCAGGAGCCAGCCATACCAAATCGATTCCGACTGTTAGAAAACAAATGGTTCGACGAGGAACGAGCAGTAGTTTTCACATAATGACACTACCAACAACCGAGTAGTTAAGGGTGCGAATGAGCAACCCTATCATTTTAAAATATTTCAAGGAGGCATCTGTACTGCCGTTCAAGACCGATAAGGCAAATTATGATTAATGGGTTTGCATACAAAAAAAAATTACTTCTAACCAAAAACGATACAAAATTTCTTGTCATTGTACAATACCTGTGAGGGGTGGTTTATGAGAATGCAGACCACTTGGTATGCTGAATAAAACTCTACCATCGGGTATACTTGCACGAGAGCTATTTAAACCCCGTTTCCTTGCTAGTAGAATTCGTTCATAAGGCAATTTACCATGAGCCTGTATACATAAAGGTGTGACTGGTTCACCTCCTCGTGTTACCTGTGGAAATGAAATCCGTAAAAAATCTGAAAATATAAACTGGAGTCACTGGAATACATGTTCTAGTCACACGAATATCAATACTCCGTATAACCAATGATGCAGAAAACAATTATAACATCCACTTCAGACTCAAAATAGTTGGAGCAGCTTAACATATCTTTTATAATTACATTAAATGTTCATGAAACAATGGCTATTGATCCATTAGGAATTATTTCAGTATAATGTTTCAAATTTCACATACACAGCTGGGTATGAAGGATGTTGTTTGTTATGATGCAGTAACATCAAATTGATGATGCAACTAAACCAAAATCAAGATCTAGAGTGATGATAACAGTATGAATAATAGAAGAATTAGAAATAACTTGTCTGCCAAGGATAAGCATCGAGTCCTTTGGTGTTTATCCTGATAGAGGAAGCTACACGAGTAGAGAAAGGGATGCTCATGGGATATGCATTAATACTGTAGATGACCTAATTGAACTACCGAATATGATAAACTTGAAATTGATTTATATCTTTCCTAACGATACAAACCTTGAGCTATCTATTAGGGATATACTTTTGGCAAAGCTGGAAAACTAGCCAAAGGACTTTTAGCAAGGTGTAACTACCCCGCTAACTAGTGGTAGCCAGCTATCCTGCTCAAACACACACACCTGTGTTGTCTCGTCACTTTTGAAAGTAGGCAAGACTTACCAGGGGACAGGGGATGGCAGGCCAATCTGTATAAATAACTAAAGGTTTTCATCATTAAGAGAAGTAGAAATTACTTTCAAATTTTTCATGTGTTCGAACACTAAATACAAACCCTTTTGTTATTTATTAGGGATGAATCACTGGTTAGGAGGGTGGAAGTCTGAACCAACTGGGTGGTATTGGAACCAGGGTTTTCCTGTACGTGCTCACGTAACAAGGAGAAACCCTGACACCTCGCCATCAAGCAGCCTGATTTATTTAAACCTCTTGTTGTGCAGCTACCAAAAGGTCAATGGAAAACGTTGTAAAAAAAGATATAGATAGGAAAATGCAAATTATACTGTAGTTGTTTATTCATTTTATTGCCTAAATATTTTACATTTTTTATTTTCTATTTGTTGTGCTCTTTGTCCACATTCATCATGGGGTACTTACCGCTTTCTTTGTTTTCAGAGAGTAACGGCACCCTGCACTCAGCAGGGATGATATGTTAAAATTAAGGCTTTTAAAGATCAAGTAGATTTATAACATAGCCTGAACTGTGGTATAAGGAAGAGCTGTCACGTTAATTCCGAGATCTTTGTTTCCTATGGGTAATTAATGTTATATACTGGACGTACCCACACCTCCATGTCTGATGCAGTGCTAATGGCTTGGGTTAACAACAGTGTCATATCAAGAAAGGGCATAGCAGACTTAATGATCCCTACAGTAAATCCTCACTTGATAGGGATACAAAATAGCCCCATAGTAGGATGATATCCTTTCTGGTTGAAAGTGTTTACCTGCTGAAAGTACTCTTGTATCAATTCAAGCTGCACTTTATAAAACACAAGTATACAGTTTGTCTATATGAGTATAGTTTGTAATGTGCAAAACCTCGAGTGAGTTAGCTTCTGTAGAACATCTGTGCTGTTCAGTATACAAAGAAAATAAAATAAAAGTACAATTGCCTTTAACTGTGGAGAGACTTTATTCTTCCAGTAAGTTTGTAGGGGGAAGAGGAGAATTTTATGCTGCACACACATATGTACTTAGATTATTGAACTTTTGTGAGTGATGTTTTTTCACTAAATGTCTGGCTTACTGAGAAACCTGTTCCTGATGATTTGTTTTGCTTTGCAAGTGTCCAAACAGGAGAACAATTTATTTTTTGTTAAATAACTTTTTAATCTAGATATCGTGAGGCTGGAGTGTAAAGGAATACGTTTTTTTTTTTTTTTTTTTTCAATACAAATTTAGTTATCAAAATTTTTCTTACTATTATTGTCAACCTAGTTGTTAGTTTCATTTATTCTAATTAAATCTATTTTTTTAATAAGCTTCTTTCAATGCACTTCCTAACAGAGGGTGTGCCCATTCCACCTGGAATTTTTTTTCGTTATTTCTTTTCCTCTCCTAATGTTTAATTAGGTTTAAATAAGAAAATATCTTACCTAGAAAGTATAGAGCTCCTTTTATTCAGGACTCCGTGCATAGCACTGCGGAGAGAGACGGAAAACCCATGAAAAGAGAACAGGGAAATTTGAGGTTGTAGCTGGGTCCTCTTGCCCAGTATAAAAAATCGAGGGGTGGTGCCCAGTGCCCAGTTCACTTGACTTTTTACCTTTTGCCCAGATCTCTAGGCATTCCATCATATTTTATTGAAGGCCGGAAGAGGCTCCTCTGAAACTTTGTGGTACCCCCTCTGCTGAACGAAAGGTGGTGGGAGGAGCTTTGATGAGGAGCGCTCGAAGTGAGTTGGAGGAACCAGCTATTTGTGCGAACGCCTTCTTTCTGGCACACTTTAACCCCTTGAACCAGGGCAAAGCTGCACTAGCTTTGGAAGGTCGCTAACTACCATAGATATGGTCAAGGACGGCGTCCTTGCTCTCTCGCGGGTACACTGCAAGGTCGCCCAAACCATTAATAGCCCTCATGCAGGGCAAGACCTGCCAGATGGTGTACTTTGATTCCTTCTGCTCAGCTTCAGTGTACCTGGGTCTTGCAGTCTTTGGAAGATAGTCCTCAGTCTCGACATTTGGGTTGTCATCCACAAACAAATTCTCACCCATAAGAGATCAGGGTGGATCGTTGTCATCATCTAGAGTGGCCAAAGGAACGTCTCTTGTTGATATACCTGCTGCTGTTGGGCAGGTCCCGCAAGTCCTCTCCTGGATCTGCTGTCTGGCCGTGGTGTTCTTGGGCACCATCTTGGTGTCCTTGCTTTCCCTTCGGGGAAGAAGGAATTCCCCAAAGTGCGATGGCCCCGAGGAATTCTTTCACTTACTTGAGAACTGTCCTTATGTTGGGGAAGGAGCTGACAAGGGTTGTTCTATATCCTTGGAGATGGGATGTAACTCCGAAGGGACCACTTCAATTGGAGAGAGCTGATACTGTAGTTGGTTGTAAGAGAGATCTGGCTTGTACGGTGTGGAGATTGTCTACCGGCGGAGGAGTTGGGTTCCTAAGTCTCTTCTTTTTGGTGGTGAGAACCGAAGTCATCAGCACCAAGAGAAGTCCAGCTGAACTGAACACGCCACTCCTACAGATCCTCGCATCCTGTTGATAGAGGAGATGAACATCTGAGGTGGAGGATCCCTGGATGAGGATAGTAACATGACTCTTTGTCAGGGGTCAGACAGAAGAGGAAGAGCTGGATGACACCGACTTCTCCAACAGGATCTTCCGTGGTACTTGCTACCACCGCCTTTCTAACTGTAGGGGCCGCCCTCAAAACGGCTCTACTCACCGCAGGAGAAGTGACATATGCAGGGTCTGGACGAGCAGATCTAATAGAGGGCGAGTCGTAGGTGTGCGTCGAACTGGGATGCGCTTTTCTGGATGACAGTGCGTCACACGCATGGGCAGGATCACTCATCAAAGGTCTGGAAGAAGAGCCCCCTTCCAGACCTTTGACGAGTGGTAACGAGGTGAATGATCACACGTAGAATGGTGGTCACGTGTGGACTGCAGGTCATGAGCAAGCCGCTTGACGTGCTGGGGACGAGCTGGCTGATGACCTCCATGCGATGATGGTCTGGATGTGTGGTGGCGATGCAGTGACAAGATTGATTGATTATTTAGAATTCTCTGGCATCTTGGCATTGGAGGTTACTGACGCCATTATCATTTGTTATAAATTAAGAATAAAAGAGTATTCAATTCAAAACTATAAAAGTAAAGATGTCCTTATAAAATTCATAGATTTCAGAAGACCTGCTTCTGAAATCAATCTAAAAATACAGCTGGCATAGTACAACTTATCCTGTCCAAGAATCTTAGCTAGGATGAACTTGCCATCCTCACCTTGAGGCTAAAACAGTTGCGACAATGATGATGGTCTTGCAGGCGTGAAGGGTGGATGTGCACCGAATGGTCATGACGAGCATGCGAGTAGTCCCTAGCTGAGGCGTGACGAGATGAATGGCAATCACCCACTGGCAAGTCTCTGGAACACTGACGAGGAGAATGAGAAGATCGTCAATCTTTGGAGACATCGTCCTAGTAATGCCTTCTACTTTAAGAGTAAAGGCGAATGTCAGGAAGGACGCTGCAGACTGCATTCTGTCGAAGAGGAGTAACATTCCCTTGGGAGGCAACAAGAAGTCCTATCATCGGCAGTAGGAAGACGATTAGGTGGCGTGGTCACGCACTGAACTGATTGTCAGTGAGAATCCTCAGCAGGGGAGTCATGCTCTGAAGGGCTTGAAGGCTGAGGAGACACAGGGTGACTTCTGGAAGTTCTCTGAAGCGGAGAAACATCAGGAGAGGACCTCTCTCACGAACACGAGAAGTAGCACCCGGAGGGGCAGGAATAGGTCTCAGACGTTGCTTCTCCTCCGCAGGCTGAGCAAACTCAGAAGGAGAAGCATGGTCTTTGGTGGCAGCAACTGCAGCAAGCGACAGCTGAGGACATGAGACCGGTTGTACGTCCCAGGCAGCAGACTTGGGAGACTTTTCAGGGACAAGAACCTCGGCGTTCCTCGATGTGGGACCTTCTACCTCTGAAGAGGCCGCAGTCCGCTTCCTCTTGGCATCCAGCTGTAGAAGCTCTAACAATCGTTCCTTCGATGGCAAACCTGCAAAATATTATCATAAGAAAAGGCTCCCCACAGGGAAAGGGTGGTATTACATCTCTCGGGGAAACAGCGTCATTTGAACCCTGTGGTTGACCTGGCATTAATTGGACAACACTCCCATTCGACCAGTCCCTAGAGGAAAATATTAGAGCAAGAGCTTTGGGAAGAGATTGGTGTCTAAGGTAGAAGTCTGAGATTTCTTCGACTTCCAGGGAGAACCCGAAGGCAAAGAATCTCTCTTAATATTATTATTATTTTCTAAGCTACAACCCTAGTTGGAAAAGCAGGATGCTATAAGCCCAGGGGCTCCAACAGGGAAAACAGCTCAGTGAGGAAAGGTCACAAGGAAAAATGAAATACTTTATGAAGAGTAACAACATTAAAATAAATATCTCCTATATAAACTATACACTATAACATAACAAGAAGAAGAGAAATAAGATAGAATAATGTGCCCGAGTGTACCCTCAAGCAAGAGAATTCTAACCCAAGACAGTGGAAGACCATGGTACAGAGGCTATGGCACTACCCAAGACTAGAGAACAATGGTTTGATTTTGGAGTGTCCATCTCCTAGAACAGCTGCTTACCATACTTACTTACTTATACTTTGATGGCTGCTTTTCCGGTCCCATACAGCAGGGGAACCCCACTCTCCAAAGGACCTCCACTGTCGTTTTACCTTGTTCGTTCACAGTATTTATCTTTTCAAGTCACATAGTGTTCATTTACTGTTAAATCGTCACTGTCAAAAGACTCATGAAATAAGAAAGTCTTCAGTTTCCTATTGAAAGCAAAAGAGTCTCTTCTACCCTTAGAAAGGGGAAAGTGGCCACTGAACAATTACAGTGCAGTAGTTAAGACTTCTTCTTGTGCTGCTGCCCATATCTCGCCCACTGGGAGGAAGGCCGTCCTCTGCAGGCCGGACACAACAAATGGGGGTCAGTCTTGGCCGAGGACATGAGGGTACCGCAGGAGCGTCCTTCAAGTCCTGGATAAGGTCTGCATGATGGATGGTAACAAGAAGCAAGCACACCTAAGTTAAATGCATGGAACTCAGTGAGACAACAGCTGTTCTTAGCTGAGACAAAAGAAAAAGTGATGAGACAACACAGGTGTATGTGTGAGCAGGATAGCTGGCCAACCCCTACCCCCTGCTAACTAGTGGTGGGAAAATTACACCTCGCTAAAAGTCTTATGGCTAGTCTTTCAGCTTCGCCAAAAGTATCCCTAATAAATAGCGAAAGGGTTTGTATTCATTGTCGGAACAAAAAAATTCAGAAAAATGATTAAAATATGGAAAAGTGGAAGGGAGATGAGAGAACTGAGAATCAATTCAAGCAAAACAATGCTTTTAGTTTGTGATTGATTGATTGATTTTGATTTGTCTATCTGAGATAATCCAGACATAAAAAACAAAGGGATGAAGAACACTCAAGTCACAAAAGAGGTAGGTATGGAAGTAGTGAAACATGACAAACATCAGTAAGAAGGTATAAACAGTTGTGGAAAAGGAGTCAAGTTGAAGGCCTATAAATAATAATAATAATAATAATAATAATAATAATAATCATAATAATAAAAAAAAACAAAGCCCTAGACTGTAATGAAAGTCAGAAAGACAGTCTAAAACAGGAAGACATTTTAAAAACATGTCTTACTGGATAAATGGAAAAACTAGGGTTAAAAATTTAAAAATAATGGTGGTGATAATCATTTGCATATTTATGTGTTGAAATCACAAAACATAGTAGCTTTGAATGCCGAATACTTTTCTTGATAAGCCTCACCAAGTAATCTTAAAATAAGATCGTATCATCAAAATATTTCCAGTATCACGGGTTATAACTTTTTTTTGGCATATCAAACTTAAAAATCAACACACACAATAAGAAATGAGATCTAACATATTTCGCTAGGAGACTAAAAGATGCAGAAGGTCTCACCGATATCATGTGATGGGCCAAAACAAGTAAACTGATAAGAATGGGATGACACATTTCATATGAATGATTATCTCAAATTAGAATTACAGCTCATTACATTAATCTTACCTTCTCATTGTGTTTTCTACTGCCTTTCTGAATTTAATACTTGTTCTTTTGTTCCATATGAACATTTATTAGAAAATAAAAATCTAAGTACAGCACCTTCCCATAATCTTTTAAATCATTCTGAAACTTGGCTTTTGGAGTTTTATTCTATTTTTTTTTTTTTTTGTTCCAATCATTTAATGGGTAAGACTTGGAAGCTAAAAATTTTAAGAAAGCATTTTCAATATCAATTCTTCATAATGTATCTAAAGTTGGATGGTCTATACTGTTTCCAATCTTCTGAATTATAAATTTTAATTACCAACCTATCTATAAAATGAAACAACAGAAGAACCCTATCTCAACACTAGAAAATGGAACCAAGATCAAGAAATAACCTTTTAACATTGAAAATACATTTCAGATCTAAAAGGCCATTATCAGACATACCTTTAACCAAAACCAGGTTGTAATTAAATCAACATCCCAGTTATGCAGACCCTCTTTCAGTTCCTTTAACTGAGAAGCATTATTTGTACACCATATTACTAAGAGTCCTCCCTCAGCCAAAATTTCTTTAAGGGGAATCTGCAATATGTCAGCTACAGACAACATTTCATACCTGCAAAAACAAAGAATTGCTTATCCATCCATATACCAAGGCACTTCCCCCAATTTTGGGGGGTAGCCGACACCAACAATGAAACAAAACAAAAAGGGGACCTCTACTCTCTATGTTCCTTCAGCCTAATCAGGGACTCAACCGAGTTCAGCTGGTATTGCTTATAGATACGTATAAAGAAGAAAAGGGGTATTTTTCATAAAGTAGAAACTAACCTACACTTATCAAGTTGAATCTTTTGCTATGCAGAAATAAAGACCTTTATTGCAAACCTCGGCATGGGTGACTCTAAAATAAAGTTTGTGCAAATCACCTATTCTTCCCCAATTATTATCATTATTATTACTAGCTAAGCTACAACCCTAGTTGGAAAAGCAAGATGCTATAAGCCAAAGGGCTCCAACAGGGAAAAATAGCCCAGTCAGGAAAGGAAATAAGGAAATAAACGATATAAGAAATAATAAACATTTAAAATGAAATATTTTAAAAACAATAACATTAAAACGAATATTTCATATATAAACTATAAAAAAGACTTATGTCAGCCTGTTCAACATCAAAACATTTGCTGCAAGTTTGAACTTTTTGAAGTTCTACTGATTCAACGATCTGATTAGGAAGATCATTCCACAACTTGGTCACAGCTGAAATAAAACTTCTTGAATACTGTTTAGTATTGAACCTCATGATGGAGAATGCCTGACAATTAGAATTAACTGCAAGCCTAGTGTTATGAACAGGATGGAACGTCCGGGAAGATCTGAATGTAAAGGATGGTCAGTATTATAAAAAATCTTATGCAACATGCATAATGAACTAACTGAACGATGGTGCCAGAGATTAATATCTAGATCAGGAATAAGAAATTCAATAGACCGTAAGTTCCTGTCCAATAAATTAAGATGAGAATCAGTAGCTGAAGACCAGACAGGAGAACTTTCTTAACAAGCCAATTTTTGGGGCAATTGAAGAAGACAGACCTAATGTGTTTCTCAAAAGAGAATTTGCTGTTGAGAATCACACCTAAAATTTTAAAAGTCATACAGAGTTGAAGAAACATTATCAATGCTGAGATCTGGAAGATTAGGAGCCACTATCTTTGACCTACTTACAATCATACTTTGAGTTTTGTTAGGATTCAGCTTCATACCTCATAATTTGCACCTTGCACTAATTTTAACTAGATCTCTATTAAGGATTCAGCAACCCCAGATCTACATACAGGAGATGGAATTGATGCAAAGAGAGTAGCGTCATCAGCAAAGGCTTAGCAAAAATACTGTCTTAAGGGTCAGATCTTTGTATGACAACCTTTTTAAAGGCTTAAACAGGGTACATGTAAAAGCTTTGAGAGACATGGTCACATCACACTCCAGGAAGGAAGCAAGATTGCTCAATGTTCCTCTTAAGCATAGACAACTCCACAAGAAGAGGTCTACACCTCTCAGTCAAAAGACTGTAGTCAAGGATGGGCTGCAGACTTTGACAGCCACGAGTGAGGTACTTCTCTTGCCATAAGAAGACAAGGAAATCCATGATTTGAGCTAGAAATGCACTAACCAGAGAAGTACCCCTTCTACGAGCTCAATAATAAAAAACAGCCAATTTCCTTGGTGAAATGCAGCAAAGAACTGCTGCAAGTACCTAGATCTCTCAAATATAGTGCCTAACGAAACACTTTTCGCTCTGTTAGATAGTCTTGGAGGATGTGGTTGACAAGAGAAGTGTGGAACACTTGGGTGGTTATCTTGGGGGACCTTGAGTAAAAGTGCTAAAAAATCTGGAGACCACTTGCCATATGCCCACCTAGGAGCCACCAGGGTCATCCCGAGACCTGGTATAATTGACATTTGGTTGATCAGCGGGGCGATCAGGCTAAACTGAGGAAAGGCATAGGCATCAAGATGCTACCAAGGGTGTTTCTGCAAACACAGCTCAATGGTCTGGCATGGCTTCCTCAAACATTCTTGAAATGCTTGGAGGGCTAAAATAGCTGGTTGGATTTCTAAGATGTTGGTATATAATCATCTTTTCCTCAAACTCCGGAATCAACAAGGATGCTCAGATGTGTACCCCACTCCCCGTTCATGTATCTTAGGACAGCTGTATGCCCGGGGGTGGGGAGTCGAGTGGGACTCCCCTACTCAGGTTTTCATAGTTCAGCCACCAGGCAATATCGTCCTGAACCTCATGTCCCACTGGAACAGGAAGGTTGGGTGATCCCTATTGAGTGACCAGTGATCCTTCAACACCACTGAAGGGATCCCTGGTGAAGGTGCCTTTGAAGAAATAGCTTCTCCAGCAAAAAAGGTGGTGGAAAAGACTCCCACCGCAGACTCCCATGGAAGAGTGATGTAGCAAGCGGGAGAGAGGGCAGTGACCAGGTAAGAGTGTGTGCGAGTAGTTGAGAAGGTGGGCGACCGATCGCGAGTGGTTGAGAGGGTGTACAATCGATCTCAGGCAACCACTTGAACAGTTGAATTGCGGCTTGTAATCCTGCACTTATGTCATGGTGCTCTCTCAATAATGTGTAAATCCATAGTAGTACAGTATATCTCTAATAGGAGAGCAATCTAGAGACATGGTACAACAAAAGGGTGAGCAAATACTACACGTTAGCAATAATCAGCAAAAAAAGGCAATGTTGCAAAGATGCTCGCATTTTAATCATGTGTGACAATGTTTCAAAGATGCTCAAATTGTGGTGTATGTTCGCAGAATTGTTCCAAAGATGATCTCAGTTGCGACAGCTAAGAAGAGAGCACAATAGCGTTCAAATCGGACTGGCTAACCCTATTTGAGAGAGAGAGAGAGAGAGAGAGAGAGAGAGAGAGAGAGAGAGAGAGAGAGAGAGAGAGAGAGAGAGAGAGAGAGAGAGAGAGTAAATTTAGTTCATTAGACAAAAGGTTTGTTTGTTCTTCATGTGACTGACACTATGAACCAGATAGTTCAAGTTTTGGGTATTTCACTGGCTTGGAAATATGGAATGTGCAAGTAAGAACATGACAAATACTGCATAGAATGTCAATAAATAGAAATAATGCCAGTAGACTAACTTCTACTAGCGGAACAAATGAAAAATACCAATGTGAATTATATTATATACCAAAGAGATGAAAATTATATTGTTTTGTAGAAATGATAGTTGAGAAAATAATAAAAGAAATTGCCACAGTGAATTTAAAACTGAAGGCACTCAACAGAAATGTAGATAGAATACCTAGATTTGATACAACTAAGCTTCTAGAAGATGAGCACAGAGAAATATTTGCAATTGAATGTAAGAATAGATTTGCAGTCTTAAGAGAATTTAAGAGACAAAGAGCAGACAATGAACAAAGAATGGTGTGATATTAATAACATATATCAGACAGTTGGTAGTGAAGTTTTGGGACATATAGTTACAAGGAGAAAGCCATGGATATCAAATGATAGTTGGGATACTATAAAAAGCGGACAAAGACAGAAATTGATTGTTGAAAGTTTTCGAGGAAGTAATGAAAATTACAAGATAGAGCATGATAAGTATTCCAGTACTGATATGAAGGTCAAAAGTAAAGCCAGGAATGACTGGAGAGAATATTTAGACAGAAAAGCAGATGAGACTGACAAAGCTATGAATTCAGGGAGTGGCTATGGCGTAAGAATTGCTCATAGAATTATTAATCAAAGCTCTACTGGGGCAACGAAACAGAAGCATACACCCATCAAAAAGAGATGGACCTGTTATAACAACAGAAGATGAAGAAAAGCAACATTGGATGGAACACTTTAGTGAGGTCATGAATAGAAGATATGAAGGGAATAATTGATTGATATACCTGAAGCTAAGGAAGGCCTTGATGTACCCATGAATGAATTCAGTGTGTTTGAAGTCAAAGCTACCATTAAAAAACTCAAAGAGATGGAAAGCCCCTGGATACGATGGAATAACTGCTGAGATGATATTGGCAGAAATTGAAGTGACTCCCAGAATACTTACAAGATTATTTTGAAGAATGTGATGTGAAAATGCAAAACCTGATGAATGGGAGGTAGGAGTGTTGGTGAAAATGGCAAAAAATTATCTGACTGATAGTAATGATTACAAGGGCATCACACTTGCGTCAGTTGTCATGAAAATATACTGTATAGCATGCTTATTCTAAAGAGACTAGCGAGAATGATTAAAGAAAAGCTGAGAGATGAACAAGCAGGATTTAGAAAAGGTAGATTTACTAACCAACTTTGAATTTTAAGACATGTTGTACATCTATGTGTATAATATACAAATCCACTTTTGATGGCATTTGTGGACTATGAAAAAGCTTTTGATAATGTGCACCATCCAATTTTGTAGAGAGTACTGCATTATCATAGAGTTCCTCTTAAATATGTAAATTTCATCAAGTCTATTCATGGGCAAAGCAACTGCATAGTTAATGTTAGTGGAGTCCTGTCAAATGAATTTCCAGTGAACAATGGAGTACTCCAAGGGAATGTGTTGTCACCTGTGTTGTGTATCCTCCTCATGCATTTTGTAATGCATAGAACAGTTAGCGATGGTGGAGAAGGATTGGACTAGATTGGTGATAGAAAATTAGCTGACCTAGAGTATGCTGATGACACTGTACATATTTACAGAACACTAAAGGATTTGCAATGCTTGCTTACCAGAATGCATGAAATATCACATGAAGTTGGGCTCAAGATAATTACATAAAAGACAGAGATGATGAGAATGGAATATGCAATGGAAGATGAGAAAAATCATTGGAAGGAAAAAGAATTAAGGAGGTAGAATCATTTAAATATCTAAGAACTATGATCTCTAATAAAGGGTCTTTAGAATTGGAGTTTAATGAAAGATTGAAAAAAGCAAATCGGTCAATGGCTAGGTTAAGTAAAAATGTGGAAATCAAATCGCCTGAAATTACATATAAAAGTTAGGCTATATATCAGTTTTGTGAGATTGATGTTACTGTATGGACACGAGTCATGTAATGACAATGAAACAATATCCAACAGATTTTGTAGATTTGAGAACAAAACTCTCAGAAGAATATTGGAAGTTAAATGGCAGGACAGAATTAGAAATGAAACTATAAGAGAAACTACTCGAGTGCCATATGTGGATGAGATCATAGTGAGGGATAGATGGAGATGGTTTGGGCATGCTCTTTGCACTCTCCAAGAGAGATTAGTTCATCAAACTTTTAACTGGGCTCCACAGGGCATTAGAAGAATTGGAAGGCCCAGGCCTACATGGCTGAGGACTATGAATCATAACGTGGGAGACTGATTTAAAAGCTCAATATACTGTAGAGATGACTGTCAAAATCTAACAGAGGCCCTTTCTGTCAATAGGCGTAGGAGATGATGAGGATGATGAACACACGTCAGGTGTCATCATGTCTACAGCTATCAAGGTTACAAATATAATCAACGATACGATATTGAATATTTTGGTGAAATGCAAGTAAATCAAGTAGGAATCTGGATATCTATAAAAATAAGAAGATTTCTATTGATTGATACATTTTCAGGTAATTATCTATAGTGAAGAGATAATTTGGAGTGACTTTAGATAAAAAAAGGGTGACGGAAATTCACAAAACAAATCCTTTCAACTTGCAAGACTGGTGTTTTTGGTGGTGTTGTTGGTGGGAGTCACAGGAGGGAGTAACGGGGATGTGGGAGGGGAGAAGAGCAGCACAACTACATCTCACATTACAAAATACTTCATGTGTGATTTGAACACATACACCAACATAGAAATACATTAAAATAGGCCTAACACAATCATGGATAAAGACCAGAATTGCAGGTGTTTCATCTGTTGGTGGGTTGAGATGCGAGGATCCTAACATTTCTAAGCTGGGGGGTGTCAGTAAGGATTTGAGTAATGCCTCAGTTAGGAAATTTTGCCATTGGCTAGAGATAGTGGTGTGATTCTACATGGTAACATAAAAACAGACTAAAATAGCTCTTACACAATCAGGAATAAAGACTAGAATCTCTAAGACTTTGTTGGTTGACTGAAAAAATGAAGGGGGGGGGGGGCTAATATCAGGGACTGAGGAGAATCTTGGTGAGATTTCCTAGGTGTGACATATGACCACATGCTGTACTCTTTTGTAGAATGTTATTATCATTATTATCCTTATTATTACTAGCTAAGGTCAACCTTAGTTAGAAAAGCAGAATGCTATAAAACCAAGGGCTCCAACAGAGATAAATAGCCCAGTGAGGAAAGGAAATAAGAAAATAAGTGAACTATATGAGAAGTAATGAACAATTAAAATACAATATTTTAAGAACAGTACCAAAAAAAAAAAAAAAAAAAAAAAAAACAGCCTGTTCAAAATGAAAACATTTGCTGTTAGTTTAACTTTTAAAGTTCTATCAATTCAACCAACAGTTTAGGAAGATCATTCCACAACTTGGTAAAAGCTTGAATAAAAATTCTAGAATCTATGTAGTATTGATCCTCATAATGGAGACGGGCCGACTATTAGAATAAACTGCATAATTGGTATTACGAACAGGGTGGTACTGTCCGTGAAAACCTGAATGCAAAGGATGATCAGAATTATGAAAAATTTTATGGAACCTGCATAAAAAAAACTTATTGAATGATGGTGTCACAGATGAACATCTAGATCAGGAATAAGAAATTTATTTGACCATAAGTTCCCGTCCAATAAATTAAGATGAGAATCAACAGCTGAAAACCAAACAGCATAATACTCAAAACAAGGTAGAATGAAAGAATTAAAATACTTCTTTAAAACAGATTGATCACCAAAAATCTTACAAGACTCTCAATAAACTAATTTTTGAGAAATTGAAAAACACAGACCTAATGTGTTTCTTAAAAGTAAATTTGCTGTCGAGAATTACACCTAAAATTTTAAAAGTCATACAAAGTTAAAGAAACATTATCGATGCTAAGATTCAGATGTTGAGGAGCTGCTATCGAAGTGACCACTCCCTGCCTTCCAGCCAGTAACCACTAGCTAACTACCTACACCTCTTCATAAAATTTCAACTGCTGTATTCCAGCTTCGCTGTTATCATTCTCCTACATAAAGGATGATGATTTTTATTTGTCCTGGAACAAATGACAACTATAATTTTAATACTATTTTTTTTTATCTCAGCTTTAACTCTAGTATCTTCTCTAATACAGTACACTACTTATAAAACAATCTCAAGAAATCTTATTTCTCTATAATTTCTGCATTATCTGGTCTGTCTATTAAATAATGGTGAATAAAATTTTATGATTTTGAGTTTATTACATATTTAAGTTAGAATTTTATTACGTAACGTATGTTTGCTTTTCTCTTAATCATGAAAAGTCAAAGAATAATCCTTACCCATCATTTGATCCACTTGTACTTCTTCGTCTTCGTATATACTTATTCCACCAAGGCGGATCCATAACGATTAAGTTGTATTTATTTTTTGGAGTATGGGATAATATACTTCTAACATCATCACATATATAATCAGCATTTGGAGGCAATATGTATTCATCATTCTCTATAATAATTGTCTGGTAATTTTGACTAGTTGACCCTTTAGTGGGAAATGGTAACTGGATATCAGATGCCTCCATAAACCTGAAAAAAACAACTGCAAAAGTGAAACTCTCATGATTTACTTGTTTATTTTAAAATAAATTCACATTTATAAAATCACAACAAACAAATCACTTATAATTAACCCAAACTGCAATTTATGTGGGAAGAGCCTGGCTTCAAAATACCCCAAGTAAGATGATGGGACCTGCTGGATCCCTTTTCCACATCTTGTTTCCTTTAGGAAAAGTTTTTACTTTGCTTTAACCCTTTCGCTACGAGGCTGTAGATTTGCTACTGGAGTTCTATACAAGATTTGTCATCATCGGATATACTCGCTCATTTATTCTATAATAAGCTACATTTCCATGTTGATTTGTTTTACTGTTGATTATGGAATTTTTTCCAAAGTTTGCTTTATTCTCCAATGTATTTCACTCTAAACAACCGAAATGTTTATTCATTCATTGGTAAGTGATTATAGAATAATTTTGGAATTTTTTTTTTTATGTAATTATCTCTGAATAATGGTAAAGCACTGTGATTTTGTGTAAAAAAAAACTTTATATTAATTGAAATGATTATATTATTCTGTTATAATTCAACAATAAGTAGCTGTCAAAAGATATAAAACTACTTATTCATAATAATGAATTTTATGTGTATATATATATATATATATATATATATATATATATATATATATATATATATATATATATATATATATATATATATATATATGAGAGAGAGAGAGAGAGAGAGAGAGAGAGAGAGAGAGAGAGAGAGAGAGAGAGAGAGAGAGAGAGTTCATTAGAAATAAGGTTTGTTTGTTTGTTTGTTTGTGATTCCACCTTGTGTGTGACTGTGACTATGAACTGGATCATTCCTGTTTTAGGTATTGCATGAGCTTGAAAATAATGTAGACTACATATGTAAGAATATGACGAATACTGCGTAGGAACGGTAGAATGGCAATAAGTGGAAACAATCAATATGGGCTAACTTTTACCCGTGAAAAAAATTAACAATACTAATATGAAATATATAAAACATGAAGATGATGATATATTGCAGAAATTATTGTTGAAAGAAAGGAATAAAATAAAAAAAAAAAGATAAATCTCGTCTTCTGTCAACTATTTCCTTTTCTGGTAATGGTAAGTTTTCGTCTCATTAGTGGGACTTATAGTCGAGGGCAGGGATACTTTCTCTGTGATTATGAACACTGTGGCAACATAGAAAAACAATAAACCAGACCTTACAATATCATGAATAAGGACTGGAATTACAAGTATTTTTGGGTTGGATGCGAATACACTAAAATAGACCTTATACAATTATGAATAAGGACTAGAGTTGCAAGTATTTTGGTTGGTGGTAGGATGACAGTCTCCCAATTGGGGGTGTCAAATGGATATCAGAATGCAATTCCTAATCATCACCATTGAAATTATTATATTTTTACCTTTAATCGATAAAGCAGGGAAGCAATTTTTCATTAAATTCTATTTCAATCACTTTCTGGTAAATTTCTATTTGGTGTCCACTTCTGCAAGGAATGTCCAAGTGATCTCAGGTAAGGTAAGTTCAGAATGACTCAGGTGATCACCTCCATGGTTGATGAGGGATTGCTAGGGCATTACAACCATCATTCTACAGAACATTCTTGCTCTTTGATCTAGGCTGGGGAATAGGTGGAAAGTGCTTATGATAGTTAGGATACTACAGTAGATAACTTAAAACAGAAAAATCAAACATTTTACAAAGGATATAATTTTGCATCCTTGAAACTGATCTCAGCCAGGCCACATCAAAGCCATTTTGTTGTGGTAGTTTCCCTCTCTTGGTGCTATTCTGCCTCTAAAATCTTTGGCAGTTGAGTAGAGAATAAAAATATTTTTCTCTGGAGGCCTATCCTCTATTCAGCCAAGTATCTGGAGTTATCATTAAGGCTTTTACTTTTGCCAGTCATTTATCTATGAAATTTAGACCATATGCCACAGTACTAGGGATGACATCTTGCAGCACTTACATGCTATTGGGAGAAAACCCCACAATAGCACTATGGAGTAAAACTTGAAACAGGTTGGAAAGTAAGGTGGAAGAAGGGTAATAGGAATAGAGATAAAATAGAATGCTGAAAAGTGGGTGCAATTAAGGGCCAAAGAAACAATGCAAAGACCCTTCAGCAATTTCTATGGGGAAGAATACAGAGAAATAGAAATTCCACAAGAAGCTAGCTCAAAATTGTGTGATGTATAGACAGTCTGGAGAAGAGAGCCAAGTGTGCTGATATTGCCTAATTGTACAAAAGAATGGAAACAAACAAAATACCAATCAGGTAAACCATGGTAAAATAGAGCATTTATTTTGATTGTTTATTGGAGGGATCAGAATTTTTTTCAAGGCAGAAAAAAAAATGACAAATTCGTAGATAATTTGTATTTTTCCTAACTATACAAACCTTAGCTATTTACATGGGGTGATTACTTCGGCGCAGCCGATGACGAGCCATAAAGTTTTAACGAGGGTTTCCTACCCTACCGCTAGTTAGCGGGGGGGGGTAGGGAGGGGTAGCTAGCTACCACTCCCCCTCACACACGCCAGAGAATACTCCACTTTACTTAGAGGTAGGACTTATCTTGGGGGACAGGGCTGGCGGGCACATAACTGTAAATAGCTAAGGTTTGTATAGTTAGGAAAAATACAAATTATCTACGAATTTGCCATTTGTTCCGTAACTGAAATACAAACCACACTATTTACATGGGGTGACTTAACCCTTAGAAAGAGTGGTAAGTCCCGGCCATACTGGCTTTGGCTTGCCCGGGGATTCCATATTCGAGCGATCAAGTACTCGGACAATAGGGAATCCCTGCTCCTCGCTGGCGGTTGTGAACTGCCGCGGCCTACGTAAGGTGTGTGCGAAGGTGAAAAGTGACTTGTTCTAGGCAGTTGCCCTGGAGTCCCTCAGAAGGGAATCCAGGCTAGGACTCTCCCAATACCACCTCGTCAGGGTATGGGGACATGACAGTATTACACCTAATACTAGGAACACAAGGAAGCATGGTCTACCTGCAGTGGTTTGAGGTCAGCTGTGCAGAGAACCCAGGATGCAGCTTTCTCCGTGGGAGGAGAGGATGAAGAAAAGGATAAGGGCCAGACAGATCTTTTCATTCGTGCAGACTAACACCAGGTAACAATGCTCTCAATCTTCTGATACTTGTCCATCAAGGAGCCTGAGGTTTAGACCAGCTGTTGTGAAGCCACCACAGGGCCGATAGAAACGTATCGAGCCTCCTGTGGGTCATGTCTTGCAGGTAAGGGGCTGAGAAGAAGGTCTGATGCTTCAACATCCCCGCTTGTAGAACCTGTGTCACTGAAAGATGCTTCATGAAGGGCAGGGACGGAGAAGGGTCAGGATTCAAGGCAGGGTGTAGCACCCTGCGGATCCAGGCCGAGATGGTACTCCTGGAGACCCTTCTCCTCGTTACCCAGGATCCACGAACGAGACTTGGACCTGGAGACGAACTGCAGCTGTTCTCTGAAGACACCAGCTCGGACCACCTACCGGCAAGGTAGGAGATGGACTGAGTCATCTGCTACAGGACGGAGACTCGAACCCTGGAAGGAAGGAGTCGAAGCGGGTCCGGCACTCCCGGATTCTGAGTCTCGGCAACAAACCTCAGGGACGAACCTGAATGTTGCCTCCCCCAACCCCCTGAATGAGCGAAGTCGTAAGAGAGACCATGTGACTCGCTTGGCTGAAGATAGGCTAGCAGGAACACTGTCAACCCAGAAAGGTGGTGGGCTGGGGACTTACGTAGTGGTTCGTCAGGGGGTCTCTTTAGAGACTTGAGGACTCGAACCACGTCTCAAGGAGGAGGTCTCACCTTCGACTGAGGGCAGGAGAGGACAAGGCTTCGCATGCGAAGGAAGAGTTTCAGCGGGGGGAGAAATGTTTGTCCCTAGAGCCAGGAGGCAAGACTTAAGGCTGAGGGATAGCCTTTCACAGTCGAAACTGAAAGGCACACTTTTCCCGCAATCCCACTAGGGGCTCCGCTATTGCTGGAACCGGCAACGTGTGGAGGGATGCTCTCTCCCCGACACCAGTCACAGAAACTCGCCCTATCGCCTGGGAGGCCATTTGTTGCGAAAATCCTCTCTCTTTGAGGAGATGCTGGATAGACTCCCGGCGGGAAGAGGAGCAAGCTACGGAGGCAACACATTGATGGTGTCCCACGGTTGCTGGACGGCCTCCTACCAGAGAGCCTTGGGATCCGTGACCGGGGAGCAGTACAGCGGGAGCTTGCAGCTCAGTGCTGTAGCGAACCGGTCCACCGAGGGAGCCCTACCGAGGCAGGACTTGTAGGCTACTTGAGGATCCAAAGAACACTCGGAATGTGGTGTCCGTGACACACTGCTCAGACTGTCGGCGATCCCATTCCTTTGCCTGGAATCAAGCGAGCTGCCATGGAGACCAAGGGGGACTCGGACCATCCCGGTATCTCTACCGCAGGATGGGATGGTTGTACTGAAAAGTACCTCCTTGTCTGGGCCAGAAAACCATCACTGTGGTGGTGTTGATCCTCATAACCACAGAGTAGTCCACCAGGCTAGGTGGAGCTACTGAAGAGCCAGAAACACAGTTTCCGTCTCTAGTAGGACTAGAGAAGGTTCTTCCTGGTTCTGACCCCCGGCCTGAGGACCCGTGGATCAGAACGTGGGACCCCCCTTCTCTTTGACGCGTCCGAAAACAGCATCAAGTTAGGGGGAAGGACGAGAAGGACCACTCCCTCTTGTAGGACCTCGTCAGCTTCCCACCCCTATGGGTTCGTCTGTACCGGTTGTCCCCTAGGGGTCTCGGCGTCTGGGGAGACGTGCCCCCGACTCCCCCGCGCCCCGAGTCGCCACTGGAGAGAACTCAACCTGGGGCGACTGTGGAAACCAGACGGGCCAGGGAGGAGAGACGTAACAACCTTGGGTTGGAGGGTCTTCTCGTGTGAGGAAAGGTCTCGCGACCTTCCTCTGCCTTGGTACCCTGACGTCTGAAGGGAAGGCTTCGGGAGATAGGAGCCAAAGACCAGGCTCGGTATACCAGACTCTGAGAGGGCTACGGGGAGGACTCCTCGAGGACCACCATGATCTTTAGAACTTGGTAAAGTCCGAGGAGCTTGTCCCGATGACGAAGAAGGGAAGCCTTCGAGTCTGCCAGGATCGGCCAGCCACCCAGGAAATGGAGTGGTCGGATGCCGATGCTGAGAGCCCGTGAAGAGATCCGAGAGGAAGTATCGGAGAACTGTTGAGGTGCCATGGAGAGGTCGAAGCACAGCCCTTGAACTGGTATACCCGTCTTCCAGGCGGACTCCAAAGTACTTCCTTGAAGATGGGTGAACCAGGACCGGAAGTACGAGTCCTACCGGACCAGTGTACCCGTGAAGACTTGTGGTCTCACCGCAAAGCTGACCGCGTCTGCTGTCGCTATGCTGAACGGAGACTGTTTGACAACCCTGTACGGAGTCGAGAAGGGAAGGAGACGATTACGGAGGCCTCGAAACCCGTTGGCCACCTCTAGGCTGGACTGGACTTACGCCCGGAGGGCCCGTCCCCTCACCGATCCCTACTCAGGGAGGGAGGGAGGGGCTCGAAACCAACCGGGACTGTTGAAGGAGACAAGCTCGGAAAGCTGGCCCTCGGCCTAGTCTCTGGAGCTCTCCATTCCCTGAGACCAGGGCAAGCTGCACTGGCGTAAGGGAGTCCTTGGGCGAGTAGAACTCGGTCCAGGACCGAATCCTTCCCTTACCGAAGAGGAATCTTTGAATCTGGGATCCCCTTGAGGTTTCTCCTGAGGGCCAGAACCTGCCAGAACGCAAGTTCCGACCCCTGGAGCTCCTCCTCCTGATGGACTGGCAGCAAGGTCTCCCATCCCCGGAGGCTCTTCCTGGGGAGACTCGTAGGCATGCCCCAAGGGTCCAACTGGATCCTGTCGGATCCTTGCGGAAGACAGGGCCTTAGGATCCCTCCTAGGAGGGAAACAGGACGCTAGCGATGAAGGATGTAAGGCTTCGCCCCCTCCGCACGATAGGACCCTCAGGAAGAAGCGGGGATTCTCCCTATGGAGTGAACGGGGAGAGGACTGGGTCTTCCGACCGTCCTGGGGATGGGCAAAGTTCATCCTCAAGGGAAGGGAGATGGAGTCTGAGGAGGGCTCATCGCCTGCGTAAGGACTCGTGAAGGGACAGGATAGTCCTTAGGTCGCGCGCGGGAAACCATCCCGCGCGCGACCTAAGGACGCTTACGCGTTAGCGCGAACAGAAGATCGTCAGCTAACAACCCTCGACGATCGCAAGACTGCGCGCGGCAAACTATCCCGCGCGTGGGCGATCATCAACGCTTACGAGTTAGCGTGAACAGAAGATCGTCGGCTAACGATCGTCGACGATCGCGAGATCGCGGGCTGGAAACCATCCCACGAGCAGCCGATCATCAACGCTTACGCGTTAGCACGAACAGAAGATCGTCGGCTAAATCGTCAACGATCGCGAGATCGCGGGCGGTAAATAACCCCGCACGCGGGCAGTCTTCAGCGTGAGTGAAGATCGTAGGCTCCTGCACAACAGAAGATCTTCGGAAATGGTTGAAGGATCGCTAACTCGTAGAGCAGGAACTGGGATGTGTCCCTAAAAGGGAAAGCATCCCCTGAAGAGGACCAGGTCTACTTCAGTGCCGACGATCAACTGGGGGACTGCTAAATACTCCGAGGAGTGGTCTCTGTGAGGTACCTTTCCCGCGAATGGGAGAGGTGGCCTTCGTAGAAGAGACCTAAGAGACACCGAAGGGCTGAACTGCTGGTGAGCGCCAGTGCGCTATCTCAGGAACCCCATCGATGTGCGCAAATGCGCAGGGAACGTTGGTAGCAGCCTAACTGAATACTGGAACAGGGTGTCTCTAAGGCAGTCTCAGGAACAGCAGGAACAGCAGTCGAGCGCTAGCGCGTAAGGGAACGTTGGCGCGCAGGTGATACCTGGCACTTAAGTCTCTCCTGCCCCGAAGGGAGGAGCCCATTAGATAACGGGGGCGTGGGCACCCAAGGCGCGTCTGCAGTCAGGAACGGATACAGCAGGCAACAGGAACACTGAGGGAGGAGAGACCAAGGGTTTAACGTAGCCTGAGTAGCGAGGTCCCGAGGGGATAGTTGCAAGACTCCAAAGGGTCAATGCAACGAGAAACCGAAGCTTTTCCGTCACTAAACACCGAAGTGTAGAAGTGACTAAAGTTACGAGAGCCCAAGGGAACTGCGTAACTAAGATCAGAGACCCCGAGGGGTCAGGGAAAAAGAGAAACCGAAGTTTCCCTGACACTTAACACCGAAGTGCTAGTGACTGAACAGCAAGCTGTTGACGACAGGAACAATCCTCTGAAGAGGAGTCTCTATGAGTGGTCTCTCTCACGAACGAGAGAGGTGAGCACTTCGTAGAAGAGACTGGTGAAGGAGCCCCGAAAGGCCGTGAGATCAGCAGACGTAAACAGGAACAATCCTCCGAAGAGGAGTCTCTGTGAGTGTCCTCTCACGCGAACGGGAGGGGACACTTCGTAGAAGAGACAAAAGGAGCGATCCTCTGAGGAGGAGCCCTTAGTGCAGCCTCCCTCGCAAACGAGAGAGGGCCGGACTGATCCTGCAGCTGCTCAACCCCTTGAGCGTAGCTACAGAAGCGACCGCTCAGCCCCGAGAGCATAGTCGCTAGTACCTTGGTCTAGCCTTGCAACCGCTCAGCCCCTTGAGCAAGTCACAAGGGCGGTCGCTCAGCCCCAAGAGCATAACCGCCAAGGACCAGGGAAAAGTAAAAGGGAAGTTAACTAACTACCCTGGAGGCGAACCTCCTTATCGTTCTAGGATGCATTGAAGAGCTGGCAGTAATCACGGGGGAATTTCTAAGAGAAGGGAACGCCCCTGACGAATGCCTTGAGAGACGGCAGCGAAGCCGACTCCCCAGGATAAACAGGACAGCTCTGCTTCGAAGGCACACACAACAGGCACGAAGAAACAGCATCGTAAACTGGAAAATAAAAAAAGAATAATTATTTAACAGAAATTCCCCTGGGTGAAACTCCGAAGAGAAACCCCGAGGGAAAGAACATAAGAACGAAAGAAGGTATGCGCCCCCCCTACCCCACCCGGCATGCCCAGGTGAGGGGGGGGGACAAACGTTAACAAAACAGAATTATAACATGATAATTATGCAACTGACTTTGAATGTTCCAAGGATCACCGACCCCCGAAGAGATGTGAGCCCTGAGCTGAAAAGTTAAAACACAATTATATTCGTAAAAATAATTGAGACAAATAAGACGAAATAGCGACTCGGTCCTGAGAGGCTATTGTAGGCGTAGTACGGAGTAAGAAGTGAACGACCTCAAGAGAAGGGCCGGTCTCCACGAAAGGCAACCATGGTGGCCTAGGAGTGAAAGGCCGTGATCACGAAAAGATTGTGGTGGCCTGCAAAGCCGGCGAAACTCTACTAGACGTACACAACACACACCGCACAACACCAAGAGCAAAGGAAACTTACTATTTTCTATACACAAAAATATATATAAACATCAGTAATGTTTAATTATATTAAGTATAAGAAAAGGTAAGTTAAAAGACAAAACAATAATGGCCGTCAAGTGAGGATAGGAGCGGAGACCTCCGATCGCTATCCGAGCCAAAAGTAAAGTGGAGTATTCTCAGGTGTGTGTGAGAGGGGAGGGGTAGCTAGCTAACCCTCCCTAACCCCCCGCTAACTAGCGGTGGGGTAGGAAACACTCGTTAAAACTTTATGGCTCGTCATCGGCTGCTCCGAAGTAATCACCCCATGTAAATAGCGTGGTTTGTATTTCAGTTACGGAAAAAATTTGTTTTAAGAACTGTACTGAACAAATATTTCTAAAGCTTTTAGTAAAAAGGAAAGATCGGTCTTCTTTGGATTCAAGATTTGCTACTTGAAGTATATCATTCAAATCATGAACAATAACCTTTAGCAATCGCTCACTTCATTTCCTATTCTAACACATGCTTTACTACCTTTGTAGAAACTTTTCACTGCTTGCAACAACCTTCCACCAACTCCATATAACCTCATCACATTCCACATTGCTTCCTTATCAACTCTATCATATGCTTTCTCCAGATCCGTTTATGGATCTGGAGAAAGCATATGATAGAGTTGATAAGGAAGCAATGTGGAATGTGATGAGGTTATATGGAGTTGGTGGAAGGTTGTTGCAAGCAGTGAAAAGTTTCTACAAAGGTAGTAAAGCATGTGTTAGAATAGGAAATGAAGTGAGCGATTGGTTTCCGGTGAGAGTGGGGCTGAGACAGGGATGTGTGATGTCGCCGTGGTTGTTTAACTTGTATGTTGATGGAGTGGTGAGAGAGGTGAATGCTCGAGTGCTTGGACGAGGATTAAAACTGGTAGACGAGAATGATCATGAATGGGAGGTAAATCAGTTGTTGTTTGCGGATGATACGGTACTGGTAGCAGACACAGAAGAGAAGCTTGACCGACTAGTGACAGAATTTGGAAGAGTGTGTGAGAGAAGGAAGTTGAGAGTTAATGTGGGTAAGAGTAAGGTTATGAGATGTACGAGAAGGGAAGGTGGTGCAAGGTTGAATGTCATGTTGAATGGAGAGTTACTTGAGGAGGTGGATCAGTTAAGTACTTGGGGTCTGTTGTTGCAGCATATGGTGGAGTGGAAGCAGATGCACGTCAGAGAGTGAATGAAGGTTGCAAAGTGTTGGGGGCAGTTAAGGGAGTAGTAAAAAATAGAGGGTTGGGCATGAATGTAAAGAGAGTTCTATATGAGAAAGTGATTGTACCAACTGTGATGTATGGATCGGAGTTGTGGGGAATGAAAGTGATGGAGAGACAGAAATTGAATGTGTTTGAGATGAAGTGTCTGAGAAGTATGGCTGGTGTATCTCGAGTAGATAGGGTCAGGAACGAGGTGGTGAGGGTGAGAACGGGTGTAAGAAATGAGTTAGCGGCTAGAGTGGATATGAATGTGTTGAGGTGGTTTGGCCATGTTGAGAGAATGGAGAATGGCTGTCTACTAAAGAAGGTGATGAATGCAAGAGTTGATGGGAGAAGTACAAGAGGAAGGCCAAGGTTTGGGTGGATGGATGGTGTGAAGAAAGCTCTGGGTGATAGGAGGATAGATGTGAGAGAGGCAAGAGAGCGTGCTAGAAATAGGAATGAATGGCGAGCGATTGTGACGCAGTTCTGGTAGGCCCTGCTGCTTCCTCCGGTGCCTTAGATGACTGCGGAGGTAGCAGCAGTAGGGGACTCAGCAGTATGAAGCTTCATCTGTGGAGGAAATGTGGGAGGTTGGGCTGTGGCACCCTAGCAGTACCAGCTGAACTCGGCTGAGTCCCTGGTTAGGCTGGAGGAACATAGAGAGTAGAGGTCCCCTTTTTTGTTTTGTTCTTGTTGATGTCGGCTACCCCCCAAAATTGGGGGAAGTGCCTTTGGTATATGTATGATGACCAAGTTTATGAAATCCAGACTGGCTACCCAAGACAGGTTTACTACTGTATACAGTACTGTTCCAAAACCTAAAAAGCTTAGTAGCAGCTATCAAAGAATACATTTTTTGTACTTTATTTAATACATAAACATTCATTTCACAAATAGAATTTTACCCCCTAAATCATAACTTAAATTTATTTTTTATTCTAGATTTAGCAATACTGTACTTCCTGAGAAGAATATGAACCCTCGAAAATGCATTTTTTTAAGCCATTTACTAATTACCTAGAAACACATATAAGTCAACCTTTTCATTTACCTTTTCCTGATATCTCTTATGGCCCTATTGTTACTTCTAAAATCTTCGGCACTTGGAACATAACAAAAGAATTTCTTGAATTCTGGTACAACCCTGAGTGTTGTAAAAACTTCCATGATGTGGGAAATTTCTTCACACAGTTCAGCTTTTTGAACCTTTAACACATCTGAAATCACAGACAATCTTTTGAACTAAATTAAAAGACAATCACATAACATATTCCTTTACCAAAACACTGCACAAGTGAAAAACATTTTAAATATATAGAAGAATTTTGATATTCCCTAAATGAAAATGACATATTTGGAAGTAATTTGTATTTTTCTTAATAATACAAACCTGTAACTATTTACAAGGGCATTACTTACAGCGAAGCTGAAAGACGAGCCAATAGATTTTTAGCAAGGGTTAACCACCCGCCCGCTAGTTAGCGGGAAGGGGGGGTAGCTATTCCCCTCACTCTCACACCTGGGCTGTGGGTCTCACTTTGCTTGGAGGTAGGACTTCAAGAGGGACTGGTGCTGGCGGGCCAATCTGTATAAATAGCTACTGGTTTGTATCGTTAGGAAAAATACAAAGTACTTCCAAATTTGTCATTTGTTCCACCACTACATACAATCCAATGCTATTTATAGGGGTTGACTTAACCTTTAGGAGGGTGGAAGTCCTTGCCAATCTGGGTTTTTGACTTTGACCCAGGGATTCCTCTTTATGTGTTCAGCACAGAGAAGGAGGAAACCCTACACCTCACTAAAACCCTGCTATGCATGGTTCGAGGTCGCCTCAAGCTGTGTGTTCGTGATACTATCAATGTGACTGTCAAGGTAAGAATTCATCCGAGTTATGAGAATCTTCAGAGGTTACCAAGATATTCCTAATATCCCCCCTTGATAGGGTATGGAGGGGAACAGTATTGACACAATACCAGGGTACACAGGGGAACAATGGTTTACCTGCAGTTGGGTGAGGTCAGCTTTGCAGAGGACCCTGGGTGCTGATTTCCCAAAAGGTTTCCATGCTCCTGTGGGTTACGTATTGCAGGTAGTGGGCGGTGAAGGTCGTCTGACGTTTCCATATACCTGCATGTAGACCCTGGGCCACGGTGTAGTTTCTTTTGAATGCCAAGGACATAGCAATGCCCCTGACATCCTGTGCTCTGGGTCAATGTGTTGGAGGAGGATCTGGATTTTGTGCCGGGTCAATGACCATGCAAATCTAGGCAAAGATAGTGTTCTTCATGATCCTGCTCTTGACCTTCCCGGTGCTGACGAAGAGTGAATGCACACGGAGGCAAGCCGCTGATGTTCTTTTGAGGTAGTACCTCAAATTCCTTACTGGACATAGTAACAGTTGATTGGGTTGTCGGTTACAGAAAGGAGACTTGTTATCCTGAATAAATAGAATTTAGGATCTGATACCCAGGATTTTGAGTCTTTGAAATAAATTCAGGAACGAAGCTGAAGCTTACCTCTCCCCATCCCCTTGAATGGGCGATGTCATACAAGAGACCATGAAGTTCACTAAGTCTTTTGGCCAAAGCCAAGGCAAATAGGAAAACCGTCTTCAAAGTGAGGTGGCGATCTCTTGCATGGCATAATGGTTCGTGGGGAGGGCCCTTCAGGGACTGAAGGACCCGAGCCACGTTCCATGGAGGAGGTTTCACTTCCAACTGGGGACAGGTAAGTTCATAACTTCATATGAGGAGATTAAGTTCCAGCAAAGAAGAATTATCTACTTTCAGCTTACTGGCTGAGTGGTAGCCTTTTGCTGCCGAGACTGAGAGAAGTATTTCCTCCCGAAGGTGAGCAAGGAACTCCGCTATTGCCGAGATAGTGGCATCGAAGGGATTGATACCCCTTCCACAAGAAACCAACCATAGAAGACGTTCTATGCTGACGATCTTCGCAGGTGTCTTGGCATCGGCTTCGCAACTTGTTGCAAAAATACTCTCTGAGTGAGGAGGTGCTGGAGTCGTAGCAAAACTTCAGCTTATGGATGATGTTAGGATGTGGTTGTCTGGGTAGATCATGTCGTGGAGGGAGCTCTCTTGGAAGCTACGCCAGGAGCAACATTCCTTGTGATGCCATAGTGGAGCTATGAGGGTCATAGAGATTGACTAATGTCCTGGTCTTGTTGAGTACTCTTCTCATCAGGCAAAACGGGGGGAAAGGCATAAACATCGATGTTGTCCCACTGTTGTAGGAATGCATATGAGTCGCTCTGCTCAGATTGTCCGTGAGCATATTCCTTTAGCCAGGAATGAAGGGAGCTCATATGGTCACCGAGTTCTCATCTAATCATCTCAGGACCACTACTGCCAGAAGGGATAGGGGCTGCAAAAAAGTACCACATTATTTGTTAATATAAGCCACTACTGTGGTATTGTTGCTCATCACCACCACTGAGAGGCCCGCAAGGAACTGTTGGAACTGTTGAAGGGCCAGGAGAGCAGCCTTCATCTCTAAGAGATTTAAGTGCTGGTTTTTTTTAACTCTGACCATAGGCCTGAGGTCGTGTAGTGCGGTATGTGGGACCCACACCCTTCTTTTAATGCATCTGAAAAGACCAACAAGTCCGGGGAAGGATGAAAAGGTCGACGCCCTTTAGCCAATTCTTGTCTGCCAAACCCCCCCCCCCCTCCCCTTGAATTGAATTGAATTTAATGTAGAATTTAGGCCTTAAGCCAAGTAAGGGGACATCAAAGGTCATTCAGCACTGTATAATGCAAATTAATCAACCATACCCGTACTTTCACATTTAATATCATTGTAACTTCTAAAAAAAATAACAGAACTTTCATACAATAATATAAAAAAGCCAAATAAGGAGGGATTAAAAGGATTAAAAAAATAAATTTATGAAAAATTCATGATATAAACCAATACTCTACAATTTTTTTCAAGTTCAGGGTATTACAATTTTCCTCATAAAGGTTTGTCCTGGAGAAAATGTGTCTTCCTCTCAAGATTAAAAACAGGACAATCGACTAAAATATATTTGATATCTATTGTCACTTGACAGGTATTACAAAGAGGGGCCTCTCTCCCTTCACAACTTCATTAAATAATTGTGGGTTGCATGTGTACGGCCAATACGCATTCTAGTTAAAATGATACCATCCCTCCTACTTGTAGAATTACAATATGACCATTTATCTACTGAAGGGTGGATTGGTTTTAATTTTGTATTGGTCAGTTCAGACCATCGAGCCTGCCATATACCACTCGAGGTCCATCCGTTACTCTGGTCCTATGGGGATCAGAATGTCTGGTGATTCAAAGGCTTGATTCCAGTTGGACTGTAGCTGCCATTGGAGAGATTTAATCCTGAGGCAACCGGTGCAAACTAGACGGTCCATGGATGAGGTGACCTGAGAGACATAACCACCTCTGGGATAGGGGGTTCTTCTCGTCTGAGGAATGGTCTTATAACCTTCCTCAGCCTCACTGCCCTGTTGTATGATGGGAAGACTTTCTGAAGGTCAGTGCTTATTATCATTCCTAGGTATACCAGTCGTTGAGAGGGAAGCAATGATGACTTATCGAGGTTTACCATGATCCCCAGATCTTGGCAAAGCCTCAGAATTTTGTCTCGGTGTGGAAGAAGGGTTGCCACCAAGTCTGCTAGAATTAGCCAGTTGTCCACATAGCATAGGAGAACGATGCCAATTCTGTGAGCCCATGAAACTAGGGCAAATGCTCTCGTGAAGACCTGAGGTGCTGTGGAAAGATCAAAACACAGCACCTTGAACTGGTATTTCTTGTTGTCTAACATGATTCTCAGATACTTCCTTGAAGACAGATGAATCAGGACCTGGAAGTATGCGCCCTTTAGGTCCCGTGTACACATCAAGTCCTGTAGTCTTACCTCGTCTGACCGTGTCTACCTTCTTCATGCTGAAGGTAGTTTGTTTGACAAACTTGTTCAAAGATGAGAGGTTGATGATTGGTCTCCAGCCTCCAGGTGCCTTTTTCACAAGAAAGAGTCAAGTGAAGAAGCCTCAGGAGTCGTCAAGGACCTCTTGGAGAGCGACCTTCTCCAACATGGTCTGGACTTCGGCCCGAAGGGCCAGCTTCTTTGTGGATCCCTTTGCATAGGAGCTCGATGAAACTGGAGCTTTGGTCAGTGGAGGGAGAGATTGCGTGAACAGAACGCGATACCCTAAACGAATCACATAGACTGTCCAGGGTTGGGCCCTGAGCTGCAACCACCTCTGCCAGCAGTCATGCAAGCATTCCCCCACTGGTGAACAGGTGGGAGGATTGACCATCCTAGCGGTTGCGGCCTCTGCTCCCTCCCCTAGGATTCTTCCCTCCATGGGAGGACTTAGAGCCTTCCCTGTCCTTAGCAGGAAAGGGCTTATTGGGATGGATGGCTGTAGTCTTGACTGTTGGCGGTTTCTGGCGTTTCTTCTGCAGAGGAGGTGGTGGTTTGTAGAGCTGGGATATCAAGGCTCTATGAAGGAGGGAGTCCTGATTGGACTTCCTCCCTCTCTCCGCAGCTCACTCAACGTCTTCTGCCTTGAACAAGGATGACCCCTCCAGAGAGAGGTTCTGGAGTTTTTATTGGCTCAATCTATGGGGCTTTGCAATGGAACCTCTCTGCTATCGAGTCTCTTCACCTCAGGATGGTGTTTGCCTACAAGTTTACAACTTGGTGGGTAAGGAACTTGATGGTTCGAGTTCCCGACAGCAGAAAACTTTCCATTGCCTTCCTGGAGTTTTCCTTTGACCAATCCTTGGTATGCACCAGGTTTCCCACAGACCCCAAGCAGAGGTCCAACCATGAAGTAGTCTGCATGGCATACTTGCCACCTTTTACTGGTTGAGGATCTGAGATGCTGAGAACAAAACTTGCAACCCAGTCTCTCTAGAGAGATCCAATTTGTCAATTCCTCCAAGGAATGGTGTAGAGGGCGGGCCGGAAGAGGCTAATTAAAGACCTCATAGTACTTCTGCTGCACACAAGGCGGTGGGAAGTCTTGAGGATGAACCTGCCTGGAGGGAGCTGGAGGAGCCGGTGATCCGAGTAATCGCCTTCCAACGAACACTCTTCAGACCCTGAGACCAGGGCAAGGCTGCATTGGTCTTGAGGAGGGGGGGGGGGACTTTTGAGTGCCATAGACACGGTCTTTGCCCTCCTAAGGGGCCACCGCCAGATCTGACAACCCATTGTTGGCCCTCGTGTAGGTCAAAACCTGCAAGAAGCCGTGCTCAGACTCCCTTTACTCTGTCTTCGATAGCCAAAGACTAGCAGCCTTAGGAAGAAGGTCGTCAAATTCGGAGTTTTCCAGGGTGAGTTGTGGCTGTCAATGGAGTGATGTGGTACTGGAGAGAGCTTCCTGGAACCCTCTGAAGGTCTCACAGTTCTCCTAGGGGACTTTGGCAGGATCTTGGAATCCTTGGATTCTTTCCTCTGAGGGAAGAATGTTTCCAGGAAGGTCTTTGGAGGGACCCCCTTTTGTTGCTCACCTGCAGGAGGAGACGTGACATCTTCTACGGGCTTTGAAACTCGTTAAAGTTCCTGAGAAACCACCTCGATGGGAGAGGGGCAGAAGGAGCTCACTAGAGATTTTTCTTTGAGAGAAGCCTCTTGTGAAGCTGGCGAAGGTTACGTAACCAGTCGAGGGGGCGTAGGACGATGATACTAAGCCTCTGCCTGGATGTTTTGGCTGGAGTCAAGTTGGATCTGGGCGAGACTACCTTGTGAGAAACCCCTCTTTTCCTCTTTAGGGGAGAGGAAGAAACCGAAGTTTCTTTACGGGGAAGAACCGTGGATCTCCGCCTTGGATCTGCCTGAGGAGAGGCAGATTTCTCCAGAGGTATCCTGAGAGTTCCCAAGGGAAGAACCAGGGGAACACCAGCAACAAAAGCCTGATGGATGGCCTTCACTAGGGCTCTAAACCACAGTTCCTGACACACTATGGCGCTGCCTGTATTGCCATCGCTTGGGACTTCCTTGCTAAGGGAGGATTGGAGTGAGTCTGGCAGGGACTCTTCCCTGCTGTGTACCTCTGACTGAGGTGACGAGTGAGGCACAGGAGATCGAAGAGAAGTTGAACCAGATAGCCTACGCCTACTCTTAGGTCTAGTAGGGGTCAATTTGACCCTGATAGATGGTGCTCATCAGGAGCTCCTCTCTTCCTCTTCAGGGGAGATGAAACCATGGGTTTTTGCCTTGAAAGTGCAGAGGAAGACTCCTCCAGGGGGCCCCTGGGAGTTTCCTAGGGGCGGGAGGATGGTAATCCTGAAGAGAAAGCTAGGGATACTGCCGTAACCAAGGCTTTGAACTACAGTTGCTCTTTTACTGTCTGAAAGTTCCCCTGAGAAGAGAGAAGAGGAGCTCCACAACAAAGTCTTTACTGTGGTCTCCTTCCGAGGAGAGGTAGGTTTATAAATTTTGAATCCCTGCAGGCTGTTCTTTCCTGTCTTTCCTGGCGAAAGGGATGTTCTGTGTTTGCGGGGAGGAGAATGGGGCGACGGTAAACGATGGGGAGGAGACCGAGCCGAAGAGGAGGGCGAGTTTGGCGAGGGCAGTGACCACAACGACGAGCCTCCCCAGGGGCAGGCAGAGCAGCAAGCAGATCAGCAGCATGCCTTCAAAGAGGAGTCTCTATAAGTGGTCTTTCTCGCGAACCAGAGAGGTGGTCACTTGCAGGAGACATGCCTTGGACTTTGCTTCACCTCGGTGACGACCATTTCGACCAGGGCCAAAGGGGTCCACCTCTGAATCGGACGAACTCTGCAATCCCGCACCTCGCTGAAGCAACTGCAACAACACCTCCTTGGAAGGTGGACCTTGCCGGGCAAATCTAAGGTTGACCACACCTGAGAAAGGGGAGAAATAGACAAGGTCTCCCTTGGGGGGGGGTCTCACTAAAGGAGGCAACACCGTCTCTCGAGGACTGAGTTTGACCAGGAATTAAGGGGCCTCCGCTACTACTCGACGAAACCCCAGGGGGAACCGCTCGAGTAGAAGCATCGGAAGAAAGTAGGGCGGCAGAAGAAGCAGCTTTGGGTTTCTTCTGCCTAGAAGAAACTTTCGATGAAGAGTCCCTTTTAGACTTCTTATGCCGTCACTCAATCTTTTCCCACTGGGAGGCAGACCACTCCCGACGCTCAACACACTTACTAGCCACGTCACATCGTTGCCCCCTTACAAGCAGGACACAAATGGTGAGGATCGGTATCCTTGGAAGACACGAAAGTACCGCAGGAGCGGCTCTCGGGTCCCAGGTAGGTACGCATGATCGACAAGCAAAGGCACACACACACAAACTGAAAGAAAAAGCACAAAAAGATTAATAATGGCAGTCCAAATGGAGAGCAGGAAAAGCGATAATAACCGTTTTCAACCCGAGCCAAAAGAAAAGTGAAGCACAGTCACAGCTAGTTAGCGGGATAAGTAGTTAACCCTCGCTAAATTCTAATGGCTCGTCCTTTCAGCTTCACTAAAAGTAATACCCCTATAAATAACGTAGTTTTGTATCCCAGTTACAGAACAAGTAAATTCTTAGAACTTCTAGTCATGCTGTGAATAATTTAGGAAAGATGGGGTCTCCCTGTCTAATTCCTTTCTCAATGTTAATTTTCTCACTATCTTCATGTAATATAAGAATTACTGTACTTCCTGTATAGATATTTTAAGTGTTCTAACATAAGATTCATCTATTTCTTGTATTTGAAGGCTTTTATTATTGCTGAAGTTTTGACAGAATCAAAAGCTTTCTCAGTCTATAAATGCCATCCATACTGGTTTGTCATACTCTGCTGATTTTTCCATTAGCTTGTTAATTACATGGATATGATCAGTTGTTGAATACCCACTTCTAAAGCCTGCATGCTCTCTTGGTTGCTCAAAGTCTAACTGTCTTTCTATTCAGCCAATGATCTTTGTATATATTTCACAAATTACGGAGTTAACTTATTGGTCGGTAAGTTTTCAGGTCTTTTTTGTCTCCCTTTCTGTGAATTAGTATAATCATAAAGCTCTTCCAAGCTATAGGTATACTGTAGAGCATTCATGCAGACATTTTGTGTAAAGTTCAGCGAGTTTTACTACTATGAAATCTCTTATCTATTATTAAATCAATTGTTAGCTCATCTTCTCCAGCTGCTTTGTCTCTTTTTATGCCTTTTATTGCTTTCTTTACTTCTCCTACTGTTATGTTTGGTACTGGCTTGAAAGTTTCATTATTTCTATTGGCAAAGTTATTTCTTATATCACTATTGTACAGCATTGTATAGTTAGGAAATATAAAAAATATTTCCAAATTTGTCATTTGTTCCTACATGAATGCAAACCCTTCTCACTTTTACTATGGAGACTCATCCTTAGGTGGGTAAGTCCTAAACACAACAGGCCAGGAACTTGACACCTCATGAACTCTCAATTAAGTATGAGACTTAGCAGCCTAAGCAATCATGGTGAGTGAGTAGTAACTAAGCACTGTGACTTGAACAAGTGAGAATAAAGTGTGATACACATTATCAAACTTAAACCTAGACACTGCCCACCTCCCCCTTGCAGGAAGAACAGGGATATAATAAAATATATTACATATTTTCAGATCACACATGGGAAATGGATATTAACTGAGGTCAGAGGTAGTCCAACTTGCAATCCTCCAGATGCTATGCTCCAAGAGAGGGGAAAATGAAGGATGAAAAGGCCAGTCATTCTATCTATTCATCCCAGACTAACACCAAGTTACGTCTGCCCTCGATCGACTGTTACTTGCCCTTTAAAGGAGCTGAGGTATGTTATACCACTTGTTGAGTGGCCACCTTAGGATTCAGGGAGACAGTGTCTAGGTTTCTATGGGTTATATCTTACATGTAATGGGCAGTAAAGATGATCTGACAATGACACCCACTTGTACGACCTGCACCAAAGATAAGTTTCTCTTGAATGCTAGGGATATGCTTACACCCCTAAAGTCATGAGCTTTGGGTCTACAATCATGACTAGGATAATCAGGATTCAGTGTGGTCAATGACCTGTCATACAAGCAGATATTGTATTTTTGGTGACTCCTCTTGACCCTGCCCATCCTCACAAGCAAACGTTTAATGAACAGGCGAGCTACAGATGTGCGCTTGAGATAGTGCTTCAGTACTCTCACAGGATACAGTAAAAACTGATCAGTATCATCGGTTACGTCACAAAGACCCAAAATCTGGAGGGCCCGAACCTAGGAATCTCTACAGGCGAATTCTGAGTCTTAGCTACAAACTCAGTGACGAAGCCGGGTGTTACTTGGGCCCCTTCTCTTGAACGGGCAATGTCGTAGGAAAGACCATGCAACTCGCTAACCCTCTTAGCTGAGGCAAGAGGGAGAATGAAAACTGTTTCACGGAACTCCTTTCAGAGAGTGTAGTGATCGTACTACGTTCCAAGGAGATGATCTAACTTCCGAATGTGAGCATGTAAGCTCGAAAATCTGTATGAGGAGAGACAATTCTGTCGAGGAGGAAATATTAACTCCATTCAGACTCAAGACAAGGTTCAAAGCTGAGTGATACCCTTTCACTGCTGAGACTGAGCAGAATTTTTCTTCCCTGACGTATAGTAGGAACAGTCCAGGACACTCATTACCCAAGGCTTGGCCCTATGTTTCAGCTAGGTTGCACAATGGCAAGACAAACATCCCTCTACCTCAGCAGTAGGGGATTGCTGGAATCAGCACTTCCCTCTCCCTACCCTCTTCCTGGAAGAACCATGTTGAGTGGCTTGAAAGGGTTGTCCATACAGACCAGACACTCCCTTTGGATAGAAGTGGTTACAGGGGGTTCTAATCAGAGTCTGGGAAAGGCCCCAAAGGCCTTCCTTCCATCTAATCCCGCAGGCACGAACAGCGCTCAGGATTAGAGAGTCAGGCAAAGCAGTTCTCCACTTCTCCACCGTTGCCGTCACGACTCATCGGTAGGAGAGATATAGTCGCTCACACCAATGTGTTCTGCAGTATCAGAGCTACCTCTGAACTAAATTGTTTTGAAAATTGGGATATCAAGGCATCCCTCCTCTTCAAAACCCAGTTTGCTGACTGGTGTGCCAGGAGGGTAAATGCATTCCCATTAGATAACACGAGATTTGTGCTTCTCTAAAGACTCCTGGGTAGATATCCCATTGACTTTGCAAAGTGCGTCACTGTGCCTGACCACTTAAAGCTAGAGGGAGGCTATGGCAGACAATTCCATGGCCAAAGCCTCAGTGGCCGAGAAGGACATGCCTTCCGACTTGAGTCTGTCAAAGAAGAGTCCACTCGACAGTGTCCACACTGATGTGTCAATCTGGTGAGGTACAGCTTTCTCTAGTGCATAGACACTACTATGACTCAAGAGTAAGTGGAGCAAGAACTTGTTTGATGTTTGACAGACTGGAAGCGAGTGAGTTCTCAGATCAACAGATCTTATTGTCAACTTGATCCATGGCCAAACTAGCCAGATCTGACAAAGGCAGTTCCAGAGAGGGTACAGGGTACAGTCCCTTCCACCTCCAGCTCGTGGTTGTCGTCTGCATGCAAGCACACAATGACAGCCTCAAGCAGTACCATCTTCTCTAGATGGGGTACTGAAGTACTGAAACCAAAGAAGGGAGCAGGAGTCCACCGTCTAGGTAGTAAAGGTGAGGGATGGTGCTGAAGTACATCCAACCAAAAAACGGTGAATGGGGCCACGCACCTTTGGCCTGCCTGATTACCAGGGTACATGGGGAAACATGGATCGTGGTACAGGGACATGACATGGGGTCACAGCCCAGGCAACGTGCACCGACCCCAGAAGAACAAAACATAGGGGTGTGACTACAAAAGTTCTACAACACCCTGAAAAGTGAGGTGGTGTTGTAAGGAGCCCTTTCCTTACAACTACAACTGAGCTTCCTGAATTTCTTTGATTTCTTCCTCCTTTTCTTAGAAAGTGTAAGAATCTGCCAAAAGACGAAAAGGATGAGGAAGAGGAGCTGGAGGAGGAGGCAGAAAAAACTTATTTCTTCCTCTTAACAATGCTTACCTCAAGCTCTGCAAGCACATGAGTCAAAGTTTGAGCGACCACTGAGGAACACTATCACCTGGGAGGAAGTAGTCACAATCTCTGGGGTTTGTAACACAGACACAGAGAGGGAGGGGACTATGGGCCCTAGAACCACAGGCTGACAAATAGGATAACATCAGGCACATGCACTGATGATTTTGACCCTGAAGGCAACTTACACCCAACCTTGGGAGTGGCACCAACTTGTGCTGGAGCGTTCTTTCCTAAAGGCAATGGCACTCTTACAGAGGAGTGAGCCTTAAGTCCTTTTGGGTTAAGGGATCAACTAAAGAACCACCACTGCGGTTACATCACCCCCACCCTTCATCAATGGGATCACCACAGGAAACACTGGCACCAGGGGAGCTTCCAGATCCTTTGACAAAGACATAATGGGTATACCTACCAGAACCAAGGAGGTCCAAGACTTCCTTAGGTCAAACTTGTCATTGGCGGTCTGCATGGCAACAGAAGGAGAGTTTCCAGCCTCTGTTGGGGTGCAGCAATCACTGGGGATCTTCACATATCATCAGGACCTGAAAAACCCACTGACACAGATACGGAGATCTCCTCGCTCCTTACGCATACTCGCCAGGGACAACGCTAGGGGCGTATAAAAGGTGCCACGGTAGCAGCCACACTTGATGAGGGAAAGGAGGAGGTTCAAGACTTCCTCGCACAGAGATAGTATGGATCAACAAGTTTAGCCATTAACCAGTTGCAGCATTCAACCTTTTCCTAGTAAGTACAAATCTCTTGCTTTACATCTATCACATATACTGTACCGTAACAACAGCCAGTGCTCACTTCCTGAGAAGTAGAAGAAAAAGATCAAAGCCTTTCATTAGGTCACAGCAGTATGTACCCACTTATTGCAGCCGAAGACAAAGTGGAGAGATTCCGCCTGTCGTTAATTCATTAATTACCTCATTTTGGCGGTCTATTGGAAACATCCTTGCCTGGCACTAGCCAGACTGGGGTTCAATCCCGTTTAAATTCGATAGTTTCTTTATTGTCTGCAACCCCTCCATCCTTGTGAGCTAAGGATGGTGGTTTGGGGAACCTATAGGTCTACCTGCTGAGTCATCAGCAGCCATTGCCTGGCCCTCCTTGGTCCTAGTTCGGGTGGAATGGGAGCTCGGGCATTGATCATATGTACAATATATATGGTCAGTCTCTAGGGCAATATCACTATCCTTTGCCTCTGTTATTCATGAGTGACCTTTTAAACCTTTAGACCTAAGGAATTTAACGACCGTTCCTTCTTCAATGAAGGCGTTTCCTTATTTTAAATGACGGAATATTTGTATAATTGTAGAAGAAAATGTCTATCAAAATGTTATATATAAAGACCAGCTAGCATAGTGTATGAACACACTTGTGAACAAACAAAGATATTGTAGTAATCAACAACAGTGTTACAAGCAATAACTGGAATAAATTATATTTTCAGTACCTGTAAGTATGTGAAATGGAAGCCTTTCTCTCTAATTTCTACCTGGAAATACTCCTCATGTATCTTTTCCGGATGTGCCTTATGAAATTATTTATACTTATTAAAATATGTAATTGTTAAATATATAAAAAATTAAATACTGAATGGCAACTATACTTATGGTACAGTGTACAATTAACCTCTGAATAATACTAGTGCACTAATGTGCATCTTTTCAAAGAAAAGAAAGTGTCACAGAAAAATCATCACAATTTTAGCCATAAAAAGTCAATGTTCTTTACACATAGCTCCAAGTAAAGTCAATTACAAGAGTAATATTTTAATTTCCTTTAACTTGAATATCTTGACAACCCATTTTGTATGGCATTATGCTTGTGAATATACTACATTAAATCTTATCTACAGTAAAGATATAATTATCAAAACATTTATTAGCAGCACGATATCTAGTGATATATACTGTATGTACATAATGGAATGACATTACACATTCACCCAAATCATCATCATGGCAAAATAAAAAGAACTTGAATCAGTCATCTAATAGAAGCAAAAACCATAATTACAGGTACCTTTCTTTTATATTAATCCTTGAATATATTTCTCTTTGCAAATATACTATGTAATGTTATACACAAATTTTATTTTTAATACATAAAAGAAATTTGTTTGTTTACAACTGACTAAAAGTCAGTATTGCTAATCTAATTACTTTGTTCATGATACAATAGTATCATTCTTTTTTCTTTCAATGCCTTTCCCAAGAAATAATTTACGACAAAAAACTTGTTTATCATAATAATTAAAACAGTTAAGGAATATAATGGTGTATGTAAGAAATACTTACTGCAGTCTGCAAAATCAACACAATTGTAATAACAATGGCTATTGTGGATATGGCCGTGGCCTGAGACCGTAGTAAGGGCCACCGGAGGGTCGTATCTAAACAATATGAAGCCCGTCCCATGTAGTAAACAATTTAAAAATATAACAATAGAACGAGTCATTGAGAATCCCTCATGGCGGAGTAGAACTCAAGGCGGAGTGGAAAACGTTCATAACTACTCCCGAGCCGTAACGGGGAGAGGACGAAACACGGACCTAAAATAACGCTAACAATTGAAAAGTCACCAAAAATAAATAACTCGTAAGTTATCATCCACCCAGAGGGGGAGAGGTGAGGGAGGGAGAACCCGTTGAACGCACAAAACGGAAAACGGGAAATCCGCTCACCCAACGGAGCTAAGAAAGAAAACGAGAGAAAGGGGTAACTCGTGACTGCGAACAGAAAACGGGGACCCCAAGCTCTCGCTCTCTTGGACACAATATCAGGACTAAAAATCACACAACACTATTATAAACGTATAAAATAAAAAATGTACATCAAGATAAGACTACGAACGAAGAATAGCATCTGCTAAAAATTAAAATAAATAGCACAGTCGAGTGACAAACGCCTCGGAGGGGCGGGTACTAAACAATAACAAAGTTAGATCGCTATCTCGTTCGTAGGCTGGACTACTAGCAAAAAGTACCATGAGCATAAAAACACAAAAATAATAACGGTTCTAAAGGCATAAGGCCAGGGACTTAACCAAGAACCTAAGTGACAGAGTACTAAACGGGCAGACAAAGATGAATTCCCAAACAAGTGAACAAACAATGGCCGCCGTGAAGGGCCAGAAGGGAATAATAAAACAGACTATACTGGATATAAAACAAAAGCCCGGTACTATAAAAAGCTGTCAAAACAAACTATGGTACTTAACATTGGAATGTGTGAAGATGGAGCTTCGGACATGACAAAATAAATCCACGATTGATAAAAAAGGCCGAGAGCACCACAAAAAAATTCAACACTTAAGAGTCCAAAAAGAAGGATGTAGTTCAGATGGCGCTCGCGTAGTGGTGTGGGTGGTGTGGCGCTGGGGGTTGGCTAGGGCCTTTGTATCGGCCCATCCCTTTGACGAAGGAATTAACTAAATGGAAGACAACCTGTGAATAGTGGATTTCACGCGCCTTTGCTTTATACACGACACCCAAAAGGTGCTCGCGCGAGGGTTGTAACCTCAGCATTCCATGCTTTTATCTTTCTCTGGTATAATTGGAAGGTTTTATCAGAAAAGATATATAAGAAGGACTCTTTTCACCGGCCGCCACAGGTCGACCCAGAAATGGTGTATGTAAGAAATACTTACTGCAGTCTGCAAAATCCACTAGAAAAATTAACAGGGAGCATTCAACAAACCCACTTAATAAGCTGGTCTTGCTAAGACTTATTTATCATATATTAATTTTCTCTTAAAGAAGTTCGCTCTATCTAACCTACTGAGCAATATTAAACGTTTTAAGGTAAGCACCTGCCAATCTGGAAAAAGAGACAACATTAAACACATACCTTTGGTAATTCTCTTCCTTTTCTTTGGCGGCTCAACACTGCTGGTTGTACTTTCCATCTCCCTTGCAATTTTTTCAGCCTGGCCATCCTAGAATATGAAAAATGTTACTATCACTATTTTATGCTATTAACAAATAACAAACAAAGGGTACACATTTCATGGATATACGAGAGAGAGAGAGAGAGAGAGAGAGAGAGAGAGAGAGAGAGAGAGAGAGAGAGAGAGAGAGAGAGAGATATATCATAACAACAGATGAGAGCTAAAAACTTGTCCTTTCAAAGATCATATGTAACCCTATAAGACTAAATTAACAGGAGGAAAAGTTGCGATACTTAGTGTAGATTGTCATGGAATGGAAAAGAATGAGATTCAGTGTATGTTCCAGCAAGTATAAATCTGTCTAAATAGCTTGGAAAAAGAGAAAGAGGGTTGTTTTATGAAATTCAAATGCACAGATAACTGAGAAAGATGACATACATAGATAGTAAGTATAGAACTCCAGGGGTAAATGGAGATGGAATAAATCTTCTATAAATATTCAAAAATTGGGCTTGACTTGAAATACATAGTAATAAGGAATATTGTATTTATAATTGTACTTTGGAAGAAAATTAAGATGGAAGGTTTGTTACCTTAGCTGGCAGACGTAATGGGAAGAATTGGAATGGAAACAAATAGCAAGAAACTTGACCTGGAGAGGAAATGTTAGACAAGAATAGTTCAGCATCCAATTAGGAGAAATGAGTTTGATAAAACATGAAATTAGCATTAGAGTGCAAGGAGATAAACAAAAATTGGAATTAATATATATGGAGCCAGCAAAATTTAAGGATGGAGCAACAGAATCAGTATGGAAAATTTACAGGTTTAAGAATGAATCTGAATTTGATAGATATACAGTACGGTATGTACATAACAGCACAGTATCTTAATTAATGTTTGTGGTTGAGTAGTTATTAAAGATAAACCTTGTGAATCAATCTATCTATCTATCTATCTATCTATCTATCTATCTATATATATATATATATATATATATATATATATATATATATATATATATATATATATATATATATATATATATATATATATATATATATATATATATATATATATATGGCCAGGACATATACAGTACAGGGAATCCTTGGGTTATGATGGTCCCGACTTAACGCTGATTTGGGGTTACGAATGCGCCCCCAAAAATATAAAAAATAATATTAAGCGTCGTTCCGTCTTACGTTGTTAGCGTCGTAAGCGACGTAAACAATTGCGAACTATTTCTAGCGCGCAGCGAATGATACGCTTTGTTTCGGTTGTGGGCGAGGAAGACGGAGTCAGTCACGTTACTCAGTTACAGTGATACGCCGGTTCGGTTCTCTCTCACGTGTTTGATCATTTTTTTTTTAACTTTTTGCCCTTCGTTATGGCTCCAAAGTGTAAGGCAGATTCTTTTGATGGTAGTGCATCAAAGAAAAGAAAGACCATCACCATGGAAGTGAAATTAGACATTATTAAGAGATCTAAAAATGGTGAAATGTAACGAACATTGGCCGGTCGTTGGCCTTAGTCGTTCGACCGTGGCTACCATTCTTAAGGATAAAGAGCGCATCGTTGAACATGTAAAAGGATCTGCTCCTATGAAATCAACAGTGATAACCAAGCAGCATAGTGGTTTAATTATTGAAATGGAAAGATTATTGGTGCTTTGGTTGGAAGATCAAAATCAACGGCGTATTCCGGTGAGCCTTATGGTGATTCAGGAGGTGAAAAGATTGTTTGAAGCGTTGAAAAAGAAAGGGGGGAAAGAAAGTGAAAGTGAAGTGTTTTCAGCTAGTAGGGGTTGGTTTATGCGATTTAAGGCTCGGGCCAATTACCATAATCTTAAAGTGCAAAGTGAAGCTGCTAGTGGGGATGAGAAAGCAGCAAGAGAATTTCCTAAAGCATTGGCCGAGATAATTAGGGAGGGGGGTTATTCTGCTTATCAAGTGTTCAACATGGACGAGACAGGTTTATTTTGGAAGCGTATGCCTAACCACACATACATAGCAAAGGAAGAGAAGTCAGCACCCGGTCATAAAGCCAGCAAGGAGAGGCTAACTTTACTTTTTATGGGAAATGCTGCTGGCGACTTCAAACTGAAGCCACTGCTGGTGTATCAACGTCGTAAGTCGAGGACCCCCTATACTATAATGAGAATGACAGATAATAGATGGACAAAAAGAGTAACAGAATGAGTCCCTAGAGATTGGAAATGAAGCAGGGGAAGGAAAAGAAGATGATGGATTGACGAGCTAAGAAAATTTGCTGGTATAGACTAGCATAGAAAGACCATAAACAGACGGGAGTGGAATGACATGTCTGAGGCCTTTGTCTTGCATCTTAGTATCAACAGCTACTGATAATATATATATATACAATACAGAATACATGTATACTGTAGTATGACAAATTCGGAGATAATTTGTATTTTTCCTAACTATAGAAACCTTAGCTATTTAATATGGGTTATTACTTTCGCATAGCTGAAATGACGAGCCATTAAAATTTCAACGAGGGTTTACTACCCCCATTGCTAGTTAGCGGGGGGGGGGGGGTGTTACTTGCTAAACAACACCCCCCTCCCCCGACTCACACACTCGTGTGATGAGCTCACTTTGCCTAGAGGTAGGACATCACGGGGGACACGGCTGGTGGGCAAGTTTGATTAAATAGCTGAGGTTTGTATAGTTAAAAAAAATACAAATTATCTCCGAATTTGTCATTTGTTCCGTAACTGAAATACAAACCACGCTATTTAATATGGGTGACTCAACCCTTAGGAAGGGTGGAAAGTCCCCAGCCATACTGGCTTTTGGCTTTGCCCGGGGATTCATTATCTGAGTGTGTCAGTACTCAACAATAAGGAGTCCCTGCACCTCGCTCGCACCTTGCTACGCAAGGGCTGCGGCCTACATAAGCTGTGTATGAAGGATTATGTGTGACTCGTCCTAGGAAGTTGACCTGAAGCTCTTTAGATGGAAAACTTTAGGCTAGGACACCCAATACCACCTCGTCAGGGTATGGGGGCGTGACAGTATTAACTTAATACTAAGAACACAAGGAAGCATGGTTTACCTGCAGAGGTTTGAGGTCAGCTATGCAGAGAACCCAGGATGCTGCTTTCTCCAAGGAAGGAGAGGATGAAGAAAAGAATAAGGGCCCGACAAATTTTTCCATTCATGCAGACTAAGACCGGGTAACAATGCCCCCAACCCTCTGCTACCTGTCCATTAAGGAGCCTGATGTTAGACCAGCTGTTGTGCAGCCAACACAGGGCCGATAGAGAACGTATCGAGCCTCCTGTGTGTCACGTCTTGCAGGTAGTGGGCTGTGAAGGTCGTCTGACGCTTCCACACCCCTGCTTGTAGAACCTGCGCCACTGAGAAGTTCTTGAAGGTCAGGGACGTAGCTACAACCCTGACATCATGCGCTCAAAGGCGACATGACGGAGGAGGGTCAGGATTCAGGAACAGATGGATCACCTACGAATCCATGCGGAGATGGTATTCTTGGTGACCCTCCTCTTTGTTCTCCCAGTGCTCACAAACAAAGCTTGCACTTGGGGACGAATGCAGCCGTTCTTTGAGATATAACCTCAGACTCCTTACTGGACACAGTAGGAGATGGTCTGGGTCATCTGTTACAAAACGAAGACTAGAAATCCAGAAAGAGTTGAATCGAGGATCCGGCACTCCCGGATTCTGTGTCTTAGCCACAAACTCAGAGACGAATCTGAACGTTACCTCCACTCATCCCCTTGCATGGGCGATGTCATACGAGAGACCATGAAGTTCACTGATTCGCTTGGCTGAGGCCAAAGCTAGTAGGAACACCGCCTTCCAAGTTAGGTGGCGATTTGAAGCCTGGCAAAATGGATTGTAGGGAGGCCTCCTAAGAGGCCTGAGAATTCAAACCATGTTCCCTGGACCTAGGTGAACCAGTCATTGATTGGGCAGCAGAGCGGACCTCTTGAGACTTACCATGATCCCCAGATCCAGGCAAAGCCAAAGAAGTTTGTCTCGGTGTCAAAGAGGGAATGACTCCGTGTCTGCTAGGATCAGGCAGTCATCCAGATAACGGAGGAGACGGAAGCCAATCCTGAGTGCCCATGATGAAATTAGGGTGAACAGTCTGGTGAAACCCTGTGGTGCTGTGGAGAGACCGAAACATGGCACCTTGAACTGGTACTCCTTGTTGTCTATGCTGAATCCTAAGTACTTCCTTGAAGATGGATGGACTGGGATCTGGAAGTACACGGCCTTCAGGTCCAGTAAACACAAGAAGTCTTGCGATTTACAGCCAGACTGACTGTGTCTGCGGTCTCCATGCTGACCGAAGTATTCTTTAATCTGGACCTCTGCCCACAGAGTTCGCCCCCTTGCTGATCCAAAGGCAAGGGTGCTAAATGACACCGGATACGTCCTCAGGGGAGGTAGAGATGTTGTGAACAGGACGTGATATCCCTGACTGCTTACAGAAATCGTCCAGGAAACGGCCCTGAGTTGCTGCAACCTGTCTGCGCAACCTTGTAGGTATCCCGCCACTGGCAGACATGCAGGGGAACTGTCAATCCTAGCGTTTACGGCCTCGGTTGCCCCTTCAAGGATTCTTTCCTCCCCTGGGGAACTTTTTGCCTTTCTTGTCCTTGACCGGAGAGGGCTTAGATCCCACTGTCTTAGCTGCCGTTAATTTGGTAGGACGTGGCTGCTGAGGTGCTGGTTTATAGTGCTTGAATGTCAAAGCCCTATATAGAAGGGAGTCTCGGTGACTTCCTACGCCTCTCAGCCGCCTGCTTCATGTCCTTAGGCTCAAACAGGTTCGTTCCCATAACGAAGAATGTCTGAGCCTGAAGATTTGGTGCTAGAAGACTCCCGGTATTTCTTTGGAGTCCTTGACTCCCTCCCGGGAGGGATGCAGGACTCCAACGACGGAGGCAGGCTCTTCTCTATCTTTATTCGAGAAAACATATCGCGCGAGGTGGGGTTTCCCTCAATGGTGTGATTGGGGAATGTCTCACCTCCCGTGACTCTCCTGAGGGTGGGAAAACTTCGGCCAAAAGTGAAGGAGAAAAGTTTGAGGGGGGAGAGTACCTGCCTCGAAGACTTACGAGGGGACAGCTACGTCCTCGGAGAAGTTACCTCGTCCGAACTCGGGGGAGTGGTTGCAGCCAAGGATTTGTGGCTCCATTCAGAGAGAACAGCTTGAAAGCCAGTGCTACCGCTCTGATTACAGTCCCAAACCAGGCTTCCGGCCGACGATTGCGTTGTCAGACACTCCCTCTGGAGGAGAAGTGGCCTGTAAAAAGATAAGGACGGCAAGTCCCTGGACCTTTCTGGATCCTTCCCCCCTCCGGCAAGCACACTGTTCTGTGCTTGGGGGGGGGGGAGAAAAGTGGCAATGGTGACCTTACAGCACGTTTTCCGGCAGCCTCAGGCGGGGGAGGGTGTTGGCGATTGTGCTAGGGAGAGCGCTGGCACTCGTGTGATGGGAAATACGCAGGGGTCGCGCGCGACTGTTGAAATGCTCGCGCGCGCGAGACTTCATAGGGTGCGCAGGAATCAGATTGACGAGCAGGATCAGAATGAAGAGTCCGTGCGAACCAGAATGTTGGCACTCGTGCGTGCGGCTATCAGCGCGCCCGTACGAGTTTGTTGGCGCACGGAAGAGATCGTCGGCGCTCCGCGCGTAAGAAGATCGTCGGTGCTTGAGCGCATAAGAAGATCGTCGGCGCTTGCACGCGTTAGAAGGTCAGCAAGTGCGCGCGGGAAACCATCGGTGCCCGCGCGCGGACGATCGTCGGCGCTTACGCGCGTATGAAGATCATCAGCACTAGCGCTCGACAGAATATCGATGGCGGTTGTGCGCCAATAAAATGGACGATCGTCGGCGCTTACGCGCGTATGAAGATCGTCAGCGCTAGCGCTTGAAAGAAGATCGTCAGCGCTAGCGCTTGAAAGAAGATCGTCAACACTTGCACGCATAAAAAGATTGTCGGCGCTAGCGCTTGAAAGAAGATCGTCAGCGCTAGCGCTTGAAAGAAGATCGTCAGCGCTAGCGCTTGAAAGAAGATCATCAGCGCTAGCGCTTGAAAATTAGATCGTCAGCACTAGCGCTTGAAAGATCGTCAGCGCTAGCGCTTGAAAGAAGATCGTCAACACTTGCACACATAAGAAGATTGTCGGCGCTAGCGCGCGCGCTTGTGCGCTAGGTTGAAGGATCAGCTGACAGGACGATCAGGCAGGTCTGCTTCTGAGTCCAGAGCCAACGATCCACGCTGGAAGTACTGCTCGATACTCCGAGGAGTGGTCTCTATGAGACACCTCTCCCGCGAACGGGAGAGGTGCCCTTCGTAGAAGAGACTTGGAGACACTGCAGGCTGAACCACTGGTGAGCGCCTGTGCGCTATCTCAGGAACTCCAACGATGTGTGCCAATGCGCAGGGAATGTTGGCGAGCAGTGCCTGGAACAGGGTGTCTCTGGATAGCAGTCTCAGGAAAAGCAGGACCAGCAGGCGAGCTCAGGGGATACCTGGCGCTTAAGGGACTTACTTACAATGTGAGAAAGCCCCTTTGCCCCGAAGGGATCGGTGTCCGTTGGATAACGGGGGGCGTGGGCGCCCACAGCACGTCAGCAGCCAGGAATGGAGACGGCAGGTCAGCAGGTCTAGGAGAACGAGACCCCGAAGGATCAGAGGACTAAGGGCATGAAAGACCAAAGGCCTAAGGTAGCCTGAGTTGCGAGACCCCGAAGGGTCAGCGCAACGAGACACCGAAATTTCCCTGTCACTAAACACCGAAGTGTTGGAGTGACTAAAGTTACGAGAGCCCAAGGGTTCTGCGTAACTAATGTTACGAGACCCTGAAGGGTCAGCGTAATGGGAAACCAAAATTTCCTTGTCACTAAACACCAAAGTGTTAGTGACTAAAGTTACGAGAGCCCAAGGGATCAACGTAACTAAGTTACGTGACCCCGAAGAGTCAGCGTAACGAGAAACCGAAGTCTCCCTGTCACTAAACACCGAAGTGTTAGTGACTGAACAGCAAGCTGGTCTAATCAGGAACAATCCTCCGAAGAGGAGTCTCTATGAGTGGCCTCTCTCACGAACGAGAGAGGTGAACACTTAGTAGAAGAGACTTGAAGACACTGGTGATGTTGCCCCTAAGGGGCATAGGGTCAGCAAGCTGCCCTATAAGGAGCAATCCTTCGAAGGGGAGCCTTTATGAGTGGCCTCCCTCGCGATCGAGAGAGGTCAAGACTGAACCTGCAGCTGCTCAGCCCCTTGAGCATAGCTACAGAAGAGACCGCTCAGCCCCAAGAGCATAGTCACAGGAAGCTCCATGGACCGGCCTTGCAATCGCTCAGCCCCTTGAGCATGGTTACAAGAGCGGTAGCTCAGCACCAAGAGCAACCGCCTAAAGACCAGGAAAATTAGAGTATGAGAAGTTCCCCCTCTAAAGGGGGAAGATCTCACACCTGGGAAGGGAACCTCCCTCGAAAGGGAAGTTACCTACCCCTGGAGGCGAACCTCCTTATCGTTCTAAGATGAACTGAAGAGCTGACAGTTTTCACGGGAGAACTTCTAAGAGAAGGGATAACGCCCAAGACGATGTCCTAGAGAGACGGCAGCGACAGCAGACTCCCCAGGCATAAACAGGACAGCTCTACTTCGTTGACACACTTCAGTCAAACGAAGAAAAACTGCATAGTTAACTGGGAAAATAAGGTTAAACAATTATTTAACAGAGATTCTCCCGGGAGGAACTCCGCTGAGTAACCCCGAGGGAATAGCAAAACATAAGAATTAAAAATTAAGTACTGTATGCGCCCTCCTCCCCCACTGACATTCACGGGAGAAGGGGGGAGGGCGGAGAACTTTAACAAAAAACAGAATTATAACAATTATAATTATGTACAGTAACTGATTTTTGAATGTTCACAAATAGTAAGAACCACTGAACCCCGAAGGGAAGTGTTCCCCAGAAGCTGAAAAGTTAAAAATACAATTACATTTCATAAAAATAATTGAGGCAAATAAAAACGGAAAAGCAACTCAGCCGGCAACGGGAAAGAAGTTTCCTTAATAGTACGTAGTAGTAGTAAAGGGTGAACGACCTCGAGTAGAGAGAGAGAACGTAGTCAAACTAAAGTCTCACATTCCCTTCGCTGAGAAACCAAGTTCCCCATAGGAAAGGAGGAACAGCGAAGATAAAAGATGAATGAAGAAAGTCCAATGATGACGATTCCCCACGACGGACGAATTAACGAAAAGCCAAAGGAAACGACCGAAGGACCAAGGGGGAGAGCCCGCGCCCCATGACGAGAAACCGTGGTGGCCTAGCACTACCAGCGTCGTTGTTGTACACTACCACACAGCACAAACACTGAAAAGAAAACTTACTACATTTCTATATACAAAAATATATACATAAACATAAAGAATGTTTATATATATATATTACAAGTGTAAGAAAAAGTTGACAAACAGCATTAATGGCTGTCAAAAAGCGAGGGTGAGAGCGGACACGTCCACTCACCGCCCGAGCCAAAAGTAAAGTGAGCTCATCACACAGGTGTGTGAGGGCGGGGGGGGGGGGGGGGGGGGGGGGGGGGGGGGGGGGGGCATTCTAATGGCTCATCATTTCAGCTACGCGAAAGTAATAACCCATATTAAATAGCGTGGTTTGTATTTCAGTTACGGAACAAATATAATATAGATATATACATGTACAGTTTAATATACATCATCAGCCACTACTAGTCCACTGCAGAAAAAAAGGCCTCAAATATGTTCTTCCACTTTTGTCTGCACATGGATTTTCTGTGCCAGTCTACACCTGCAAAATTTCTTAGTTCGTCAATCCATCGTCTTCTCTTCCTTCCACTGCTTCTTTTTTCAATCTCTAAGGACCCCTTCTGTTATTCTTAATGTCCATCTATTGTCTGACATTCTCATTTTATGTTCTGTCCATATCCATTTCTTTTTCTTACATATTAGAATATCCTCTACTTTAGTTTGATCTTGCATCAATATTGCTCTTTTTCTCTCTCTTAGTGTTATTCCCATCATTATTCTTTATGCTCTAAGGCTTTAATAAGTCTCCAAGTTTCTGATGCATAAGTTCATACTGGTAGGACCATCTCATTAAATACTTTTCTTTTTAGAGAGAGTGGCATTTTACTTTTCCCAATCACATTTTGTTTACCAAATGCTCTCCATCCCATGCTTATCCTTCTTTTAACTTTAGTCTCGTGTCCTGGGGAAACACTTACTATCTGTCCTGAGTACGTATATTCATTAACAATCTCTAGAGGCTTGTCCATAACTCTTATTTATTGTCTGCATTTTCATTGAACATTATCTTAGTTTTACTCAAATTCATTTTTAGCCCTACATTTCTGCCTCCTCAATTCAAATATTCTCTCATGTTTTGTAATTCCTCCCATGATTCACTAAGCACAACTATGTCATCTGCAAATCTTGAGTTGTTAAGTACCGCTGTAATATTACTTATGAAGAGATTTCGAATATTAAGAAAATTATATAACTCCGAGTTATTCGTACTATATGTGTGCATAATTGCAATACGGCAGTGTGACCTTGAGATCAACTGATGTCAACGGAAAGTAAGTCAAGAGTATTTGTTGAGTATGAAATGCTTAAGAAATTGAAAATTAGAATATAAACATACTTTAATACACCACAATTAAACAAAATATTGTCTAATAAAATATGAAGGCTTGATAATGAACTAAAAATCAAATAATGTATGAAGCGTTAAAAATTAACTACCTGTATGCACACGGGCACACACACATACACACAGGAAAAAGAGCGAAAACGATTTTGCACGATAACTAATAATAATGGTTAAAACAAACTGTAGAAAAAATGTGATTTCCTGTAACATATTGGTGCTGCTGTAATATCCATCATGAATATATTTCGAATGAGGTAAGAAATTATATAAAAAATACGCCATTCGTATGTATGCCATCTTTCCATGCGGTAGCGGGACCTTCAGATCACCTGATCATAACCAAAGGTAAACAAATATCAAGTAATTCTTGATTGGTAAAATGATTTTGTAATCGAAAAATAGAAAACAAAAATGCATTAATAAAGCATATGATATCCTATGGAACAAGAAAATGAAATGATGATAAACAGTAAGAAAATATTGATAAAATATGATCAAGATGATTGCCGAATCATGACGCATCATGTCAAATCTACGGAAACTTAATTTTTTTTAGTTTGTCATAAGTCGAAATTGGTCCCTATCACTGTCATAAGTTGACGACTACCTGTACTGTAAAGAATACTAACCATTAGAAATGGTGTCCTGAGATCAAAAAGTTGATGAAAATTTTTACATTCTTTTCCTGGTTTCTGCATAATTGAGGCAAAGTTGTCCTTATACATCTTGACGATCCATGCTTCATGATCAACCACCACACCATTTTCAGATGAAAGAATTACGGACATGCCTTCAAGGTAATATGAGATCCTGAAATAAGCAACTAAATTTTAAAAAGTAGGCAAATAATACGAGAAATCCTATACAAAACACTATTTCACTATTTCTTACTTCTGTATACAAACTACGGTTTTCCTTATACCCCTCTTGCTAATGCTATTGAGAATGTCAGTACCTAAGAACAGGAACTTGAATTGAACTGGGACGTTATTATAACCACACACTGTTATCAGCATCCCAAGAATTCTTTCTTTCTGATCATAACCATATACTGTAATTTAGAGTAAACAATTATATATGGATGAGGGTTTGCACTAGCATAGGAACAAAGGAGTATGATTCAAGTAAGCTGGAACCCAGCTGTTAAAATTCATAATAAGGTATCGGTAGTTACTGATGGGTAGCAAGAAAGCCACGCACATCACCCTGCCGGCTCACCAAGTAGCCACTTTGACCTTTACCAAAGGCTTGTAGGGTGGATGAGGCGGGAAGTATACATTACAGGTACTTGAAGCATTTACTCAAGGTTGTGTATTATACTAGTGAAAAAATGACAAATTCGAAGATAATTTGTATTTTTCCTAACCATACAAACCTTAGCTATTTACATTGGGTTTACCTTTTAGCGTAGCTGAAATGACAAGCCAATAGTTTTTTAACGAGGGTTAATTACCCCCCGCGCTAGTTAGCGGGGGGGTAGGGGAAGGGTAGCTTGCTACCCCTCCCACCCCCCCACACACCGGTGATTTGCTTCACTTCACTTAGAGGTAGGACTTGACTTGGGGGCCAGGGATGGCGGCCAAATATGTGTAAATAGCTAAGGTTTGTATGGTTAGGAAAAATACAAATTATCTTCGAATTTGTCATTTGTTCCGTAACCGAAATACAAACCACACTATTTACATTGGGTGACTTACCCCTTAGGAAGGGTGGAAAGTCCCCAGCCTTACTGACTTCGGCTTTGCCCAGGGGCTCAATCCCAGTGAGCAGCACTTGAGAAAAGGAGCCCCTGCACCTCACAAGTTCCTAGCATCGCTAGGAACGAGTGGCCTGCATAAGTAGTGTGTGGAGGAAAGTGTGACTCGTCCTATGAAGTTGACCTTGAGACCTTTAGATAGGAATCTAGGATAGGACGTTCCCAATACCACCTCGTCAAGGTATGGGGGACGCAACAGTATTAAGCTTAATACTAGGAGCAAAAAGAAGCATGGGTTACCTGTAAAGGGTCGAGGTCAGCTCTGCGAGGACCAGGATGCTGCTTCCCCAAGAGAGGGGAGAATGAAGAAAGAAGTAAGGGTCAGACATACTCTTTCATTCACGCAGGGACTAAGACCGGGGTAAACAACGCCCTCAACCTACTGCTACTTGTCCATAAAGGAGCCTGAGGTTAGACCAGCTGTTGTGCAGCCACCACAGGGCCGATAGAAAACGTATCGAGGCTCCTGTGGGTCCCGTCTTGCAAGTAGTGGGCTGTGAAGGTCGTCTGATGCTTCCAGACCCCAGCTTGAAGTACCTGCGTCACAGAGAAGTTTTTCTTGAAGGCCAGGGACGTAGCAACACCCCTGACATCGTGTGCCCTAGGGCGACGTGACAGAGGAGGGTCTGGATTCAAGGCATGGTGGATAACCCTTCAAATCCAAGCTGAGATGGTGTTCCTGGTGACCCTCCTCTTAGTCCTGCCTGTGCTCACAAACAAAGCTCGCACTTGAGGACGGACTGCAGCCGTTCTCTTCAAGTAGTGCCTCAGACACCTCACTGGGCATAGTAGCAGCTGGTCTGGGTCGCTTGTTACAGAGCGGAGACTCGCGATCCTGAAAGAGTCGAAGCAAGGATCCGGCACTCCAGGATTCTGAGTCTTGGCTGCAAACTCAGGGACGAACCTGAACGTTACCTCCCCCCATCCCCTTGAATGGGCGATGTCGTACGAGAGACCATGAAGTTCACTAACCCACTTGGCCGAAGCCAAAGCGAGTAGGAAAGCCGTCTTCCAAGACAGGTGGCGATCGGAGGCCTGGTGTAATGGTTCGAAGGGAGGTCTCTTAAGAGCCCTGAGGACCCGAACCACGTTCCAAGGAGGAGGTCTCACTTCCGACTGGGGGCAGGAAAGCTCATAGCTACGTATGAGTAGAGAGAGTTCTAGCGAGGAAGAAATATCCACGCCTTTCAGCCTGAAGGCCAAGCTTAAGGCTGAGCGATACCTTTCACTGCCGAGACGGAAAGGCGCATTTCCTCCCGCAGATAAACGAGGAAGTCCGCTATTGCTGGAATAGTGGCATCGAGTGGAGAGATACCCCTCCCACGACACCAACCACAAAAGACTCTCCACTTCGCCTGGTAGACTCCCTCAGAGGACCTTCGCAGGTGCCGAGACATTCTCTCCGCAACCTGTTGCGAAAAGCCTCTCTCCGTGAGGAGACGCTGGATAGTCTCCAGGCGTGAAGCCGAAGCGAGGCCACGGCCTTGTGAGGGACGTCGGAGTGGGGTTGTCTGAGAAGCACGTGTCGTGGAGGAAGTTCCCTCGGGAGCTCCGTCAGGAGCTGCAGAAGGTCCGGGAACAATTCCGCGTGATGCCATAGCGGAGCTACTAGAGTCATCGAACAGTTGACCGATAGTCTGGTCCTGTTGAGCACCCTTCTCATCAGACAGAACGGTGGGAAGGTGTACACGTCGATGTTGTCCCACCGTTGCTGGAAAGCATCCTGCCAGAGTGCCTTGGGGTCTGGGACTGGGGAGCAATACAGAGGCAGCTTGAAGTTCAACGCTGTCGTGAACAGGTCCACAGTCGGGGAACCCCACAAAGTCAGGACTTTGTTGGCTATCTGAGGATCCAAAGACCACTTGCCGCCCCTATTGACCTTGGCTGGAAAGGGCTGGGGCTTAGACACCACTTTCTTAACTGCCGGTGCCTGCTTCGGAGCCTTACGAGGCTGCTGCTGCTGTTGCAGCGGAGCTGGAGGCTTATAGGGCGGAGCTGTAAGGGCCCTATGGAGGAGGGAGTCCGTGCTAGATTTCCTCCACCTCTCAGCCGTTCGCTCCATGTCCTGTGGCTCGAACAGACTCTCCCCAAGAAGGGAAGCATGTCTGAGCCTACACACATCCACGGCGGGGACCTTCGGATGGAATCTCTCAGTCACCGCATCGCGCCGCTTCAACACCGTGTTGGCCCACAGGGTGGTGACCTGGTGCGCCAAGAACTCGATGGAGCGGGTGCCCGAGAGTAAGAAGGTCTCCAGGGCCTTCCTATTGGTCTCCTTAGACAAGTCCTCGGAGCGCAATAGGATGCCCAGAGTTCCTAGCCAAAAATCCAACCACGAAGTGGCCTGCATGGCACACTTCGCGACCTTCTCCTGGCTCAGGATCTCCGCCGCCGAGAACGACACCTGCCGGGCAGAGCGCTTCTCAAGGGGAACTCCCTTCGCCAGCTCCTCCACGGTGTGATGGAGAGGAAGAGCGAGACTAGACTCACCCAAGATCTCAAAATACCTCCTCTGCTGAAGACGAGGAGGAGGGATGAGTTTGTTCCCGGCAGAGGAACGACTGGAGGAGGCAAGAATCGCGACCTGGGCGTTGGCCCTGGCTCTGGCACTCTTCAGACCCCGAGACCAGGGCAGAGCCGCACTGGACTTAGGGGCCTTCCGAATGTCGAACACTTCGTCCAAGATAGTGTCCTTGCCTTCTAGGGGGGCGATCACGGGGTCCATAAGCCCGTTGAGTTGCCTCATCAGGCTCAGGACCTGCCAGAAGGCATGTTCAGATTCCTGCTGATCTCCTCCTTGCGGGCTGGCAGCTAAGTCTCCTGTCCCCGGAATCTCTTCCTGGGGTGAAGCGTGGACATTCCCTCGAGGAGCCGCGGGTTCCTGGCGAATCCTCGAAGATGATTTCGGGATGGTCTTGGAGTCCTTGGATTCCCTCCTGGGAGGGATACAGGATCCCAACAAAGAGGTTCGGAGAGCCCCTTCCGCACGAGACGGTTCTCCTCCATGAAGAGAAGGCTCCCCCCTTGGTGCTGAGGGGAAGACTATCGCTTCACTGGACTCACCCGAGGACGGAAAAGCCTCGTCCACGGGAGAATGAGAAAACGCTCGAGCAGGAGAAGGGGCCTTCCCGACTGACCTCTTGGGAACCAACTTCGCTCTGGGGGAAGTCACCAAGAAGTCCACTCCTCTCTTCCTCTTCAGCATAGGAGAGGCAGCCGTTGGTTTGTTGCCCTGATCGGCGAGTGCTGGTTTCATTACCCTCACTAACGCCCGCATCAGAGGACCAAACCAAGTCTGTTGTTCCACGGACACAGAGTCCGAAATCCTCGCTAGAGGGAAAGGGATCGGGCGATCCTTCGGAGTGGACACCACTGGACCTGCCTGAAAAGAAGGGGGGGAAGAAAGACGCACTAACCTCTCTGCAGTGTCTTCCCTGTCCTACACAACAGTCCTGCGTTTAGATGGAGGCGATCCAGAGCTCTGTCTGGGAACACGCGTTCCTGCTGCTATCACTGGCTGTGAAATTCGCCGCGAACGATGGTCGCGCGGGCGCGCAGGCGAGCAGTCGCGCAGGCGAGTGATCGCGCGGGCGCGCAGGCGATTGGGCGCGAGGGCGTACAGGCGAACGAGCGTGATGGGCGAGTCGGCGAACGAATGCGTTGGTGCGATGGCGAGGGAACACGTTGCCGCGTGGGCGAGTGAGAGCGCTCCGAAGATCGCTGGCGACGTTAGTCAGGAGACCGTTAGCGTGAGGGAGAGCGATTGAGAGCAGGCGATCGGTGGTGCGATGGCAAACGCTGGTGCGTAGGCGAGCGATGGCGCGTTGTCGCATGGTGACGCGTTGGCGAGCGATAGCGCGTAGCACGCGCAGGTGAACGATCGCGCGAGGGCGAGCTAGCAGAGGGCGAACCATGTCCTTCCAGAATCTCTGGGGGACGACGCGTTGGAGACCGCGTGCGCGCAGGCGGTAAGTCACGCGGGCGATTCGGAGATCGCCGATGTTCAGTTGATCGCTGACGAGCAGGTGATTGTAGAATCGTCTGTGAACGCTGGCGAGCAAGTGATCGCTGGCGAGCAAGAGGGCGATGCATGAAATCCTGTGAAGGAACAGTTGGTGCGGCGCGTTCACGAACAGGAACAGGAACAGCGTGGGCGCGTGGGCGAACATGTGCTTTAGAAACACGCACTGGAGAACGCGGGCGATGTTGAGCAGGAACAAGCTGAGGATCGCGAGAGCGCTCAAGAGACTGATGGCGCGCAGGGTGCCCAACAGGGACTGCAGGATATTCAGAGACCACAGGGGAGCGCTGGCGAGCAAGAGGGCGATGATCCTCAGAAGAGTGCTGACGAACAGGAGAGCGCTGACGAACAGAAGAGCGCTGACGAGCAGGAGAACGCCTGTGCGCTAACCCTGCAGAAGGGCGAGCAGGGGACCCCTGGCGCGCTGAGCGCTCTTCAGGAACAACAGGATGAAGGATGTCCTCAGGAGAGCGCTGGCGAGAAGGAGGGCGAACATCAGGAGAGCGCCGGCGAACAGGTGAGCGCTGACGAGCAGGAGAGCATTGACGAGCAGGAGAGCGCATGTGCGCTAACGCTGCACGTGTAAGGGAAGAATCCCTTTGCCCTGAAGGGATCATTGCCCGTCGGGTGACGAGGTCCCCAGAAGGTGAAGTTCTAGCAGGAGCAGGAGACCGATCCCCAGAGAGGTCTAAAGCTGGAGCTGTAGGCTGAATACGACGAGGAGAGTCCCCTTTGGAAGAAGATCCAAAATGGCGCCTCTTAACACCCTTATAAGGGCATGGAAGGCCCTTGCGACGCAGCGGACGGTGAGCCTTACGGTGAAGGCGGCCACGAGGAAGATCATCAGGACCATCAGTCCTCCGAAGGGGAGTCTCAGTCAAGGCTCTGCCCTTAGAGGGAAGCTGGACAGCAGACGAGCCCGTAGGACTCCCTTCCCCCTTCGAAGGATGTACGGAAGGGGGAGGAGAGCCGTCAGCATCAACATCCTCAACTGCACCTGCAGAGCATTGCCTCGCCCCGTCGGAGGCCTCTGCCACCACGACGTCGACGATAGACAGAGGGTCTACCTCTGCTATCACCGCGACTGCTTAACGGCAGCCCCCAACTGGACAAGGTCAATCAGGGCAACCCTGGAGGGAAAGCCCTTAAGCCCCAGGGAAGCCCAAATCTGTAAAAGATCATCATTAGACAGTGAATTATCAATAACCTCCCCCGGAGGAGGAGGGGGAACCGCCCCGCTATGGGAGGCGACGCCCTCTCCCCCCACCCAAGGTCGGGAAACAGAACTAGGGCCTGCACTACCACTCGGCCGACTCTCCTTAGGAGCCGAACAAGGGGGAGCTTCGGAGGAGGTTTGGGCGACGAAAGAAGAGTCCCAAGAACCTTCCTCCTTCAAGGCAACCCCAGAAGGAGAACGGTCTCTCTTGGACTTCTTCTTACGCCGGCGGCCAAACCTCTCCCACTGGGAGGCAGACCACTCCCTGCACTCACTACACATATTTTCCTGGTCACACCGTCGGCCTCGACACTGCGGGCAAAGGGTGTGAGGATCCGTATCCGTGGCCGACATAAAGGTACCACAAGGGCGGCCGGCAATACCAGGGCACATACACATAGCAATAACAAAGGTGGTCAACTTCAAACACACACACACACGCTGTAGAGAAAAAGCAGAAAAAAGATTAAAGGCTGTCAACGAGGACGACGGACAGACACGTCTGTTCATCGCCGGAGCCAAAAGTGAAGTGAAGCAAATCACCGGTGTGTGTGTGGGGGGGGAGGGGTAGCAAGCTACCCTTCCCCTACCCCCCGCTAACTAGCGCGGGGGTAATTAACCCTCGTTAAAAACTATTGGCTCGTCATTTCAGCTACGCTAAAAGGTAAACCCAATGTAAATAGCGTGGTTTGTATTTCGGTTATGGAACAACTATAAATTACCTCATAATTTTGTGATTTGTTCCTACATGGATTCACACCCTCATGCTTTAATTGGCTGGTTTAAAATCCTGGGATATCATACACTCAGTACTTAGGAGGAGCAGGAGTATTTATTCCGATCTACCCCGATGACCTGACATTCTGGTGGTAAGGCTAGGATTCTGACGTTGACAGACGGTCATGAGAAATCTATAATATCTCAAATGCATGTCTTTAATGTAACACCGAAATAAAGTGATGGTTTAACCTTACTATCAAAATTCCCCTCATCAGGGGATGAGAGAAAAGCACTTCTATCTTAATCCAAAATAGAATAGTAATTTGGTATAGTAGCTTAGCTGCAGTAAGGTCGGATCCAGCGACACATTGGTTCAACATCTGTTCTCTCAGGAGGGAGGAGAAGAGGAAATAAAAAGGCCAGACATTCTTACTATCATCTTAGACTGACATTACAACTGCTATCTTAGAAAGGATGCTTCTTGTCCTGTGAGGGAGCTAGGTAAGCTACACCACCTGTTGAGCTGCTACTACAGGCCCTAAAGTAAACTTATCGAGTGACTTCGAAGTGCCTTCCGTAAATACTGGACTGTGAAGCATATCTGGTATTTCCAGACACTGGTATTCAGGGGTTGGCTCATTGATAAGTTCCTCCTAAAGGCTAACATGGCACCTACTCCTCTGATCTCGTGAGTATGAGCCAGCTCATTCGCTGCCTGGGTTTGTGCTTTGACAATCGTCACTCTAAGCCAAAAGGAGATGGTGTCTTTGGAGATCTTTATGTTCCTGCCAGAGCTGATGAAGAGGTTCTGTAGTCATGGTCTGAAGGGTTGAGTTTGCTTCAGTAGTGTCTTAGTGCCCTTAAAGGCAGGGCCACATTATCCATAAGGCTGATTAGGCTTAAGCCTAAGGGCCCAGTAAGAGCAAGAGCCTATGCAAAAATTTTCTTTTTTCTTTTAGTGTTAAATGTGAAACTATTAATTATTTAATTCAGTTGTAACTTCATGGTAATAAATTGCACAAAAATAGAGCGAGTAATGTGCCATGAGGGGCGTTGGGGGATCTTAAAGGGCCCAAAGAAGCTCGGAGCCTTGGGGTCCTGTTTATGGGTTAATACAGCACTGCTTACCGGGCAGTACTGTAAGTAAATCGTCCGGATTGTCAGTCGCTTCCCTAGGTGAGGAGACAGAGAAAGTTAGAATCTTGTTTCATTTATGACTGGATTTTAAGTTTTCCCCACAAACTCTGCAATGAAGAAGAGTGATACCTTTCTACAACCCTCTGAATGCCCAAGTAGATATGATAGGCCTTGCAGCTATCCTACTCTCTTTGTAGAAGCCTAACCCAATGAGAAGACTGTCTTAAGTCAACAGCTTGTTGAATGTCTGCCTTAGAGCATCGTAGAGGGGCCTTTTCAAAGACCGCAGAACTCTGGTCACGTTCCATGCTGGGGGTTTGAGATCTCTAAGAAGGAAAGACTGCTCAAAGCACTTCACGGGCACTGCTAACTCCCTAGATGAGAATAGGTCTATGCCTCTCAGTCTGAAGACTGCTTAACACTGAGCGATAGTCTTTCACCGCTGAGACTGAGAGGAGCTTCCCTCTATGTAGATATAAAGGGGAGTCTGCGATTAGTTGAATAGAGGTTCTGAGAGAAGTACCCACCTCTACATCACTAATCAACAGATAATGGCACATTTGGCCTGGTACACTGCCACAAAGACTTTTGAAGGTACAGTATGCGGACATCTGCACTGTGCATCATGAAAAATCGTTCCCTCTGAGGGAATGCTGGATAGCCTCCACCCGTGAAGTGACAGGGATGTCACAGAGTTGTTGTGCCTCTACAAGGGGGGTGCCAAAGCAAGCTGGGCAAAATGGGTAACTCAGGAAGAACCTCGGTCATAAGCCTTAGAAGGTCCAGGTACCATTCTGCTTGGGGTCACTGATGTCATCTTGAGGTTCATATAAACAGAACCCTGTTTACCACCTTTCGAATCAGACAAAGCAGCAGAAAAGCTTAGACATCTATGACATCCCAAAGATGTTGAAATGCATTCTCTAATGCTGCTGCCTAATCTGGAACTGGTGAGCAATAAATCGAGAGCTTCTAATTGAGTCGCATCACAAAGCGGTTGATCATTGGGAACACCACAAAGCTGAGATTTATTACCACTTGAGGATAAAGGAACCATTCTGACTTAACCGCTCGTCCCTGTTGACATAAGGTGTTGATGATCACATTCCTTTCTGGGTCCTTTGACTGGTCATTAATACTACATAGCGTCCTCTCTGGTTGCAGCTTATTTTTTTTCTTTGCTCACACATACACTGCATAGTATGGCCTAATTTTCACATATTCTTCTATTTCCTCATACACCTTAATTCTAATTTTGTTTTCATTTTCATTTTTTTACTTTTATTCTTCCGACTTGGTTCTTTTAGCCTCGCTTTTTGACTCGCTTTTACTTTCACTTTTCGCCGGCCTTTTCAAAAGGAACCTATCTAGGGATGTTTGCTTTTGTTTCCCCTTGAAAACATTACGAAAATGATGTACACAAGTGTCGTCACAAAAGGCTAACGCAAGACCACGCGCCAACTTGTCCGGGTGCCTCTTTTCCATAAAATCAGAAAACTCCTGCCACTTCCCTAACATGTCTCTGATTTCCTATTTTATAGCATCCTTCTACTTGAGGATGGTACATATTGTTGATGTACTCCTCTCATATTGGCGAGCCAGCTCAGTCACTCGTAAACCAATCTTGTGTTTTTCGATTATTTCATGCTTTATCTCGATTGTTATCATACGCTTTTTCTTCTCACTACCCTTGTTTGCACTTGCTTGCTTTGGACCCATTGCTTATTCACTTAATTCTGTACTGATTAATGCAAAAAAACATGTAAAAAATGCAAACACTATGACCAATGTTCGGAGATAACTTTACGCCACGGAGATCCGACGGGAAAGAGCGAGCGATGCTGTCCTCATGAGCAACCTCTCGCACACTCGGCCACCTAGCAGCTGCATAGGGAACCATCTCGTATCCTCGTATCTCAAATATGACAAATTCGTAGATAATTTCTATTTTTCCTAACTATACAAACTTTAGCTATTTAATAGGGGTATTACTTTCGCCGTAGCTGAAATGACGAGCCATTAATTTTTAACGAGGGTTAACTACCCACATCGCTAGTTAGCATGGGGTAAGGAGGGTAGCTTGCTACCGCTCCCCTTCACACACCTGTGATTGAGCTCACTTTGCTTGGAGGTAAGACTTCAAGGGGGATAGGGCTGGTGGATAAGTTTGCTTAAATAGCTAAGGTTTGTATAGTTAGGAAAAATACAAATTATCTACGAATTTGTAATTTGTTCCGTAACTGGAATACAAACCACGCTATTTAATAGGGGTGACTCACCCATTAGGAAGGGTGGACGTCCCAGCCAATCTGGCTTTTTGGCTTTACCCGAGGGCTCCTTATCTGAGTGTGTCAGCACTCAAGGAATAAGGAGTCCCTGCGCCTCGCTAAAACCTTGCTATGCAACGTTCGCGGCCTACGCAAGCTGTGTGTGAAGGTATGTAGAAGTGTGACTGTCCTGGTAAAGTTATTCCGAGTTCTTTAGATGGAAAAACTGTGCACCAGGACTTTCCCAATACCACCTCGTCAGGGTATCGGGACGCAACAGTATTAATCTTAATACTAGGTACACAAGGAAGCATGGTTTACCTGCAGTGGTTTGAAGTCACTTATGCAGAGAACCCAGGATGCTGCTTTCTCCAAGAGAGGGGATGATGAAGAAAAGAATAACGGCCAGTCAAACCTTTACATTCATGCAGACTAAAACCAGGTAACAATGCCCTCAACCTTCTGCTACTTGTCCAATAAGGAGCTTGAGGTTTTAAACCAGCTGTTGTGCAGCCACCACAGGACTGATAAAGAACGTATCAAGTCTCCTATGGGTCACGTCTTGCAGGTAGTGGGCTGTGAAGGTTGCCTGACGCTTCCACACCCCAGCTTGAAGAACCTGCGTCACTAACTAGTTTCTTTTGAATGCCAGGGACATAGCTACGCCCCAGACATCATGAGCTCTGGGGCGACGTGACGGAGGAGGGTCTGGATTCAGTGCATGGTCAATGACCCTGCTAATCTATGCTGAGATGGTGTTCTTGGTGACCCTCCTCTTGGTCCTTCCTGTGCTGACGAATAGTACAGGCACACGAGGACGGGCTGCGTCTGTTCTCTTAAGATACAGCCTCAAACTCCTCACTGGGCATAGTAAGAGATGGTCTGGGTCATCTGTTACTGTACGGAGACTAGAAATCCGGAAGGAGTTGAATCGAGGATCAAACTCCCGAGTTCTGAGTCTTAGCAATAAACTCATGAATGAAGCTGAATGTTACCTCTCCCCATCCCCTTGAATGGGCGATGTCGTATGCAAGACCAGGAAGTTCACTGACTCGTTGGGCCGAAGCCAAAGCTACCAGGAACATCGTCTTCCAAGCCAGGTGGCGATCTGTTGTCTGGCGTAATGGTTCATAGGGAGGTCTCTTAAGAGACCTGAGAACTCAAACCACATTCCATGGGGGAGGTCTCACTTCTGACTGGGGGCAAGTAAGTTCATAACTCCGTATGAGTAAAGAAAGTTCTAGCGATGAAGAAATGTCCATTCCTTTCAGTCTGAAGGCTAGGCTTAAGGCTAAGCGATAGCCTTTCACTGCCGAGACTGATAGGCGCATTTCTTCACGCAAATACACGAGGAACTCCGCTATTGTTGGAATAGTGGCATCAAGTGGAGAGATACCCCTTCCACGAGACCAACCACAAAAGACTTTCCACTTTGCCTGGTAGACTGCTGCTGATGACTCACGCAGGTATCCAGACATCCTGATCACAACTTGTTGCAAAAATCCTCTCTCAGAAAGGAGATGCTGGATAGTCTCCAGGCGTGAAGTCGTAGCGAAGCTACGGCTTTGTGGAAGATGTTGGCATGTGGTTGTTTGAGTAGATTGTGTCGTAGAGGGAGTTCTCTTGGAGGCTCCGTTAGGAGATGAAAGATTGAAAGATTGACCGATGTTCTGGTCTTGTTGAGTACCCTTCTCCTCAGACAGAACGGAGGAAAGGCGTAAACGTCGATGTTGTCCCACCGTTGTTGGAAAGCATCTTGCTAGAGAGCCTTGGGTCTGGGACTGGGGAACAGTACAGCGGGAGCCTGAAGTTCAGGGCCGTTGCGAAGAGATCCACAGTCAAAGAACCCCACAAAGTCAGGACTTTGTTGGCTACTAGATGATCTAAAGACCACTCGGTACTTGCTATCTGAGATGCTCTGCTCAGGTTGTCGGCGAGCACATTCCTTTTGTCCGGAATGAAGTGTGCCGATAGTGGTATCGAGTGGATTTTGGCCCATCTCAATATCTCTACTGCTAGATGGGATAGTTGCTGCGAAAAAGTACCCCCTTGCTTGTTGATGTAGGCCACTACTGTGGTGTTGTCACTCATCACCACTACTGAGTGGCTTGCCAGGAACTGTTGGAACTGTCGAAGGGCTAGAAAGACGGCCTTCATCTCTAGGAGATTTATGTGGAGGTACTTTTCTGACTCTGACCAGAGGCCTGAGGTCGTGTGGTGCAGCACGTGGACCCCCCACCCTTTTTTTGAAGCGTCTGAGAACAGCATCAAATCCGGGGGAGGACGAAAAAGTCCACTCCCTTTCGTAAATTCTCGTCTGTCACCCACCACTGGAGGTCTGCCAGTTCCGCAGGTCCCATGGGGATCTGGATGTCCAGGGAGTCGTGAGCTTGATTCCATCGGGACTTGAGTTGCCATTGGAGGGATCTCACCCTGAGGCGACTGTTGGGAACTAGACGGGCCAGCGATGAAAGGTGACCAAGGAGACGTAACCATGATTGGGCTGGAAGTTCTTCTCATATGAAAAAGGTCTCGCGACCTTTCTCAGCCTTGTTATCCTGTCGTTTGATGGGAAGGCTTTGTGGAGATTGGTGTCTATGATCATGCCTAAGTATACCAGTCTCTGAGTAGGAAGCAGAAAAGACTTCTTGAGATTTACCATGATCCCCAGATCCTGGCAAAGTCTCAGAAGTTTGTCTCATTGTTGAAACCGAGTCTGCTAGGATTAGCCAGTCGTCCAGATAACGGAGGAGACGGATGCCAATCCTGTGTGCCCAAGATGACACTAGGGTAAACAATCTGGTGAAGAATTGTGGTGCTGTGAAAAAATCGAAGCACAGATGTTATGAACGTGACGTGATATCCTAGACGGATCACAGAGATTGTCCAGGAATCGGCCCAGAGTTGCTTCCACCTGTCTGAGCAACTTTGTAGGCATGCCTCCCTGGTGGAGACGCAGGGGAATGCCTATCCTAGCGTTTGCGGCCTCGGCTGCTCCCTCTAGAATTTTTTCCTCCCCTGGAGGACTTTTTGCTTTTCTTGTCCTTGACAAGAAAGGGCTAAGACACCACTGTCTTCGCTGCTGTTTTCGTCGTCGTTGCGGTCTTGGTTGGACAGGACTGCTGGGGTGCTGGAGGTTTATAGGGCTTAGATGATAAAGCCCTATGGAGGAGGGAGTCTTGATGAGACTTCCTCCACCTCTCAGCAGCAAGTTCCACATCCTTAGGCTCAAACAGATGGGATCCCTCTAGAGAGGAATGTCTGAGCCTGTTTATCTCGACGCTAGGGACCTTCTGGTAGAACCTCTCAGACACTGCATCCTGATGTTTCAAGATGATGTTTGCCCACAAGTTCGAGACTTGGTGGGCAAGAAACTTGATCGTGCGAGTGCCTGAAAGTAGGAAGGTTTCCACAGCTTTCCTGGTACGTTCCTAGGAAAAATCCTCGGATCGTATCAGGATACCTAAGGTCCCTAACCAGATGTCCAGCAACGAAGTAGCTTGCATAGCATACTTGGTGACCTTTTCCTGATTAAGGATCTCGCTTGTCGAGAACAAGATCTGCCGGTTGGAGAGTCTCTCAAGAGGGACTCCCCTGGTTAGCTCTTCCAGAGTGGTGAAGAGGAAGACTGAACTGGGTTCCTCCAGGATCTTGAAGTACCTCCTCTGCTGTACGCGAGGAGATAGGAGGAGCTTGTTCGTGGTACCGGCATGGTTGGAGGAGGCAAACTCAGAGAGCTGTTGGGAGATCTTGTCCCTGGTACTCTTCACCCCTTGAGACCAGGGCAGGGCTGCACTGGTTTTTGAAAGTTTCTGAGTACCAAAGACGCGGTCTAAGACCATATCTTTGCCCTCTCGAGGAGGTATCTCTGGGTCCGAAAACCTATTGAGAACAATCATTAGAGTCAGAACCTGCCAGAATGCTTACTCTGACTCTTGCTGGTCTCCCCCTGATGTAGGACCTGCGGTAAAGTCTCATTCTATCCCCAAAGGCTCTTCTTGGGGTGAGTTGTGGACATTCCCTGAGTGGCTGACTGTCTCCATTCTAGCCCTAGTGCAGGACTTTGGCAGTGTTTTGGAGTCTTTAGATTCCTTCCGAGGAAGGAGGTAAGAATCCAACATCGATTGCGGGGAACTCTCCGCTTGAAGAGAGGTTTATTCCATTGGTGCGATGGAAGAGTCTCTCTCCTCGCGCAGTTCCCTTGGTGACGGGAGGTCTACGTCCGACAGGGATGGAGAGTTTCTCTGCGAAACAGGAGGACCTTGTCTCGATGATCTGCATGGAGTCAGCTTCGCCCTCGGGGAAGTGACCGCGTCAGAAACTCCTCTTTCCCTCTTTAAAGGGGTAGAGGAAGGCATGGTTCTGTGCCAAGGTCTAGGGCTATAGGTCGCTCTGATGAGCGATCAGACAGAACCGGCTTGAAAGCCTGTGTTACGGCTCTGACTAAGGCACTGAACCAGGGCTGCTGGCTGACGGATGCACTGTCTGACAGATCCCCTGAAGGGAAAGGGACCGAAGGTTCCCTACAAGGAGTCACTGTAATAGGTGGGTCCACCTTAGAAGGCAGTTTTGGGGTCCTGAACCCCTCTGCTTGAAAGTGTTTCCCTTCTCCCGCAGTGCGTGCTGGTATGCGCTTGCGGGGAGGGGAATGAGGCGATGGCGACCTTGCCAGATGACGCAGCTGTGCTCGTGCCTGTTGGTGAGCGCGCTCGCACGCGGGAGAATAGTGGCGCTCACGCGCGGGAGAATAGTGGCGCTCACGCGCGGGAGAATAGTGGCGCTCACGCGCGGGAGAATAGTGGCACTCGTGCGCGGGAGTGTGTTGGCGCGGGTGCGCGGGAGTGTGTTGGCGCGGGTGCGCGGTAGTGTGTTGGCGCAGGCGCGCGGGAGTGTGTTGGCGCGGGCGCGCGAGGGAGTGTTGGCGCGGGCGCGCGAGAGTGTTGGCGCGGGCGCACGAGGGAGTGTTGGCGCAGGCGCACGAAAGTGTGTTGGCGCGGGCGCGCGAGGGAGTGTTGGCGCGGGCACGCGAGGGAGTGTTGGCGCGCGCGCGCACATCTCAGTGTGCTCGCGCAGTAGATGGTTGGCACGCAGGTGAGGATGAATGTTCAGGCGTGCGTATGTGAGGGCGCCAATGTGGTTGTCGTCTCACCTACCGACTTGTGCTCAGGAAAATGATGGCGCAGCGCTGGCGATGAAGGGCGCACATATTGGCGCGCAGGAGAGCGCTAGAGCGTAGGAGAGCATTGGCGGGCAGGAGACCGCTGGCGTGTAGGAGAGTATTGGCGCGCATGAGAGTGCTGGCACGCAGGAGATGGTGGGCGCATTAACTACCCTGCCAAATTAATATTTCATTAAACAGCATTTACAGTACAGTACACCGATTACCTAGAAGACATAAATGTGACCTCTTACCATAATTGCTGAAACTTATGATAAAGACTCCAATATGTTAACCTGTGTAATGCTAAAGGAGTGACATGAGCAACCCTTATGGCGGATAGGGTGTGTTTGCATAGTTAGAATGTAGTGATTTTTTTATATTTTTTTCAGGGCTTATGGCAGTTTAGGTAAAGATGGAGGGAGGGGCAGAGGGTGTCAGGTGAGGACCCAACATCTTTGGTTAGGTTAGATGAGTCACGTTAAACCATGTTCCAAAAATCTTTTAGCACTCTGGGCATCTAGGTAAGAGGTCACATTAGGATTCAGGTGTATTTTTGAACGGTTTCACCAAAAGGAAGACCTCCTGCTTCGGTGGTATATATGCGCTATGTCAGACAAAACTCATATCTTAATCTCTATCTGCCCAAGCTATATGCAATGGTTGGCCGACAGTTCAACACCAGACTTGCTGCTTAGGTAAACAGAAGCATTCTATATTTTTAGGAATGAACCCACCTGTTTCCCCACATCCAATCCATGACTCAAACGCGACTTCTAGGCTGAGTGTGTTACTGACGATGATGCATGGAATGCATACGACACAGGGAATGCATCCTAGCTACTTTTTCGTGGACCATAAGTATTTTCTAAATTGTTAATAATATAATGTGATGTATGTAATTTTTCCAAAGGAAAATGTCATTTTTTAGTAATAAAGTTTTCCTCGTCCGTAACTTTAATAAATCCGGAAAAAATAATGCTAAAAAAAATTATAACACATAAGCTAAACACCTGGAAAATATGTTTCATGTATATGGGAAAAAACTAAAGCATATATATATTAAAAAATTATGATAATGCTCTACAAATTAACAACCAAAACCTAATGGTCACAGCATACAATAGGCCTATTCAGCTTATATCAAGTAGCCTTTTAAAATATACGAGTCTGAGTCATGTGCAAGAAACAAACCAATCATCCCCACCTCTGGGGGGTACCATTTGGACAATATTTTCAGTAAACTTTTACTGCATTACAGATTCTCATTTCGAACAGAAACTATATGTTTTCCTGTAGTAAATAACGTGATTTGACCAAATTTTACTTTCATTTCATACTTTCTCAGACTAAGCTAACATATGTTTAAGAGTAGGCCTACTGTTGGATATCATAAAACTGTACGCTTTGGCACTGACATGCCCTTGTTTCCATAGGGACCTATAGCAGGAAATACTAATTAGACAAAACTAATAAAATAGTAATAGATGAATACAATAGACTAAACCTGTCATGAGACCAAACCTTACCTTGAGCGATGCTATTTAGGCTAGCATAAGGTAGCCAGCAGAGACGATAAATATAAATTAAACTGTAACACAAGATTACACCCACGACGGTCTTTTCAATAATACAGCTACCGCTGATCTTGTCATTGACTTGTACGTAATATATACATAAAACAAAACAAAACAAATTCAAAAGCAGAGGTCAGGTTCAGGTTCCTGGTTCCTCGTTGCTCTCTCCACAACACTGTGATTCCTCGTTGCTCTCTCCACAACACTGTGATTGTGGCACACTACTAGAAGAGTACTCCGTGTAAAGAGCTGCAATCTGCAGAAAATTCATTATCATTATTTACCTCCTACACAGACTGTCCAGCTTGCATACTTTTACTTCTAACTTCCATTGCCTGTATAATATATCAGACATCTTTAGTTGGTGTTTCTAAATTCCCTAAAACTATGCCATTGCTTCTAAATTCTCTTAATTCATTATAGATAAAAATATCTTCCGTTGTATCATCTGCCTCACCACACAACACACTAAGCCTATCCTTATCATTACTATCTCTGTCATTTTCTTTTAATTCAATCATATTCAACCTTATTTTCATTACTATTAATGCTTCCTTAGGGTTAAGTTCTTCTATGTACTCACTTCAATTACTATTCACATATCATTTGACATTTTACTTTTTATTTCTTTTTTTGACTTCTTGCTTTTATACTTTCTTACTTCTTCCATTCTAATATCATTTATTGCATATTTCTATAATACTTTTCCCCACCATTCCCCATGTGGTTCCCTTATTTGGTCTTCCACTACCTCCTTAACTAGTTTGTCATCTGATATGAAAAAGCATCACTTCTTTATACTGTTCAAATATTCCTTAAATAATTTTGCACTGTATAACTTTCTTGTACTTTGATTTCTTTTATTACATCCATGTCTCGATATTTGCAAACATTGTAGGTACTACCAATGTCCCATAGATCTTTATTTTCACTAGCAATGCCACACCTACTCTGCTACTGTTATCCTACTTAATAACTTAGACTTCTCGTACCATGTATTCCTATTTTTGCTTCGACAGAGAAATTCTAAACTTTACAAAGTTTACAACGGTACATTAAAGAGTCATTTGTCAGAAATGCAGTTCAAATTCATTTGCTGTTTTTATTGGTAAAATAAATTTCTCTCTTGCTTAAATACTGCATTATACGAACAACGGATTATACATTATATTGTCTATCAAAAACCACGTTACGAATCCCAACGTACAGTACCTTAAATTGCTAATGAGACAGAAACACACACACACACACACACACACACACACACACACACACACACACACATATATATATATATATATATATATATATATATATATATATATATATATATATATATATATATATATGTGTGTGTGTGTGTGTGTGTGTGTGTGTGTGTGTGTGTGTGTGTGTGTGTGTGTGTGTGTGTGTTATAAATCCAAGAGGATCTCTGGAAAAGTTACCATTGTTAAGCTACATATGAAACCTATTTGGAATAATCAGGAATAAAGGGAAAAAAACAATGTGTTAATTGTAATTACAATCGCTGTATTCAAAACATGTCCAATTACCAGGAAAAAAAATACATGGTTGATATAGTGGGTCTGCTCCCAACAATGTACGTCAACGCCAATTTAAAGAGTAGGAAAGACATTCCCTCAAACATGATTATGTACTTTAATGATCATCGTTAACTATATGAGTCATATGTATTTAGATTATAGTGATTATATCTTACACAGTAATGATAAAGCTCTAGTGATATGGGGTTATTATCGGCGAGAACCTTCCAATCGGTGATTGGGGGTGATAATTAATAGTCTTGGTTTTAACTATATTTCGACCCTAGTTTGTATGATTGAAACAAGATCTTAATTGTTACATCGCATCGTATTTATGTAGAGAAAAATAAACGATTATTCATTATAGCAATATGGTTTTCAAAAATCATACACTTGGAATATATCCTCATGATACCTGGCATCAAGGTACCACTGACGAAAAAGATCATCTTAGAATTAAAACAAAGTTAAATAGTTGCAAATAAAGTGACTGCATAAAATTCCGGTATTATTAGTTGAATATTTCTTACAATGCAGAAACTACAATGATTTTCACAGATATTTAGAATATACCTCAAGGCTACTCTGAATGGCGAGTTTCTGTGAATGAGCCTATAAAATCGAGATTCGTAAACAGCAGATTAAGATCGATAATGCAGAAAATGTTTTCATCCTCCTCAGGTGAAATTGGTTTTTTAATTCCATCGATCTAAGTTGGTCGTCTCACTGCTCATGATGGTTTAACATATCTTTTCCATACAATATATCGTATCCTTAGGCAGA
>NC_090765.1:27763402-27775902 GCF_036898095.1 Palaemon carinicauda
ACGTGGGTAACGATAATCGATAGGAAATACCTAAAACATTTATTAGGTACTACTACTACTACTACTACTACTACTACTATATTTAATGAAACGTGGGTAACGATAATCGATAGGAAATACCTAAAACATTTATTAGGTACTACTACTACTACTACTACTACTACTACTACTACTACTGCTGCTACTACTACTACTACTACTATATTTAATGAAACGTGGGTAACGATAATCGATAGGAAATACCTTAAACATTTATTAGGTACTACTACTACTACTACTACTACTACTACTACTACTATATTTAATGAAACGTGGGTAACGATAATCGATAGGAAATACCTAAAACATTTATTAGGTACTACTACTACTACTACTACTACTACTACTACTACTACTGCTGCTACTACTACTACTACTACTACTATATTTAATGAAACGTGGGTAACGATAATCGATAGGAAATACCTAAAACATTTATTAGGTACTACTACTACTACTACTACTACTACTGCTGCTACTACTACTACTACTACTACTACTATATTTAATGAAACGTGGGTAACGATAATCGATAGGAAATACCTAAAACATTTATTAGGTACTACTACTACTACTACTACTACTACTACTACTGCTGCTACTACTACTACTACTACTACTATATTTAATGAAACGTGGGTAACGATAATCGATAGGAAATACCTTGAACATTTATTAGGTACTACTACTACTACTACTACTACTACTACTACTACTACTGCTGCTACTACTACTACTACTACTACTACTACTGCTGCTACTACTACTACTACTACTACTATATTTAATGAAACGTGGGTAACGATAATCGATAGGAAATACCTAAAACATTTATTAGGTACTACTACTACTACTACTACTACTACTACTACTACTACTGCTGCTACTACTACTACTATATTTAATGAAACGTGGGTAACGATAATCGATAGGAAATACCTTGAACATTTATTAGGTACTACTACTACTACTACTACTACTACTACTACTACTACTACTGCTGCTGCTACTACTACTACTACTATATTTAATGAAACGTGGGTAACGATAATCGATAGGAAATACCTTAAACATTTATTAGGTACTACTACTACTACTACTACTACTACTACTACTGCTGCTACTACTACTACTACTACTATATTTAATGAAACGTGGGTAACGATAATCGATAGGAAATACCTTAAACATTTATTAGGTACTACTACTACTACTACTACTACTACTACTACTACTGCTGCTACTACTACTACTACTACTATATTTAATGAAACGTGGGTAACGATAATCGATAGGAAATACCTTGAACATTTATTAGGTACTACTACTAATACTACTACTACTACTACTACTGCTGCTACTACTACTACTACTACTACTATATTTAATGAAACGTGGGTAACGATAATCGATAGGAAATACCTAAAACATTTATTAGGTACTACTACTACTACTACTACTACTACTACTACTACTACTACTACTACTACTACTACTACTATATTTAATGAAACGTGGGTAACGATAATCGATAGGAAATACCTTGAACATTTATTAGGTACTACTACTAATACTACTACTACTACTACTACTGCTGCTACTACTACTACTACTACTACTATATTTAATGAAACGTGGGTAACGATAATCGATAGGAAATACCTAAAACATTTATTAGGTACTACTACTACTACTACTACTACTACTACTACTGCTGCTGCTACTACTACTACTACTATATTTAATGAAACGTGGGTAACGATAATCGATAGGAAATACCTTGAACATTTATTAGGTACTACTACTACTACTACTACTACTACTACTACTACTGCTGCTGCTACTACTACTACTACTACTACTACTGCTGCTACTACTACTACTACTACTACTATATTTAATGAAACGTGGGTAACGATAATCGATAGGAAATACCTAAAACATTTATTAGGTACTACTACTACTACTACTACTACTACTACTACTGCTGCTGCTACTACTACTACTACTATATTTAATGAAACGTGGGTAACGATAATCGATAGGAAATACCTTGAACATTTATTAGGTACTACTACTACTACTACTACTACTACTACTACTGCTGCTGCTACTACTACTACTACTACTACTGCTGCTACTACTACTACTACTACTACTATATTTAATGAAACGTGGGTAACGATAATCGATAGGAAATACCTAAAACATTTATTAGGTACTACTACTACTACTACTACTACTACTACTGCTGCTGCTACTACTACTACTACTACTACTGCTGCTACTACTACTACTACTACTACTACTATATTTAATGAAACGTGGGTAACGATAATCGATAGGAAATACCTAAAACATTTATTAGGTACTACTACTACTACTACTACTACTACTACTACTACTACTACTACTACTACTACTACTATATTTAATGAAACGTGGGTAACGATAATCGATAGGAAATACCTAAAACATTTATTAGGTACTACTACTACTACTACTACTACTACTACTACTACTACTACTACTACTACTACTACTACTATATTTTAATGAAACGTGGGTAACGATAATCGATAGGAAATACCTTGAACATTTATTAGGTACTACTACTACTACTACTACTACTACTACTACTGCTGCTGCTACTACTACTACTACTACTACTGCTGCTACTACTACTACTACTACTACTATATTTAATGAAACGTGGGTAACGATAATCGATAGGAAATACCTAAAACATTTATTAGGTACTACTACTACTACTACTACTACTACTGCTGCTGCTACTACTACTACTACTACTACTGCTGCTACTACTACTACTACTACTACTATATTTAATGAAACGTGGGTAACGATAATCGATAGGAAATACCTTGAACATTTATTAGGTACTACTACTAATACTACTACTACTACTACTACTGCTGCTACTACTACTACTACTACTACTATATTTAATGAAACGTGGGTAACGATAATCGATAGGAAATACCTAAAACATTTATTAGGTACTACTACTACTACTACTACTACTACTACTACTACTACTACTACTACTACTACTGCTGCTGCTACTACTACTACTACTATATTTAATGAAACGTGGGTAACGATAATCGATAGGAAATACCTTGAACATTTATTAGGTACTACTACTAATACTACTACTACTACTACTACTGCTGCTACTACTACTACTACTACTACTATATTTAATGAAACGTGGGTAACGATAATCGATAGGAAATACCTAAAACATTTATTAGGTACTACTACTACTACTACTACTACTACTACTGCTGCTGCTACTACTACTACTACTACTACTGCTGCTACTACTACTACTACTACTACTATATTTAATGAAACGTGGGTAACGATAATCGATAGGAAATACCTTGAACATTTATTAGGTACTACTACTAATACTACTACTACTACTACTACTGCTGCTACTACTACTACTACTACTACTATATTTAATGAAACGTGGGTAACGATAATCGATAGGAAATACCTAAAACATTTATTAGGTACTACTACTACTACTACTACTACTACTACTACTACTACTACTACTACTACTATATTTAATGAAACGTGGGTAACGATAATCGATAGGAAATACCTTGAACATTTATTAGGTACTACTACTACTACTACTACTACTACTACTACTGCTGCTGCTACTACTACTACTACTACTACTGCTGCTACTACTACTACTACTACTACTATATTTAATGAAACGTGGGTAACGATAATCGATAGGAAATACCTAAAACATTTATTAGGTACTACTACTACTACTACTACTACTACTACTACTGCTGCTGCTACTACTACTACTACTATATTTAATGAAACGTGGGTAACGATAATCGATAGGAAATACCTTGAACATTTATTAGGTACTACTACTACTACTACTACTACTACTACTGCTGCTGCTACTACTACTACTACTACTACTGCTGCTACTACTACTACTACTACTACTATATTTAATGAAACGTGGGTAACGATAATCGATAGGAAATACCTAAAACATTTATTAGGTACTACTACTACTACTACTACTACTACTACTACTACTGCTGCTACTACTACTACTACTACTATATTTAATGAAACGTGGGTAACGATAATCGATAGGAAATACCTTGAACATTTATTAGGTACTACTACTAATACTACTACTACTACTACTACTGCTGCTACTACTACTACTACTACTACTATATTTAATGAAACGTGGGTAACGATAATCGATAGGAAATACCTAAAACATTTATTAGGTACTACTACTACTACTACTACTACTACTACTACTACTACTACTACTACTACTATATTTAATGAAACGTGGGTAACGATAATCGATAGGAAATACCTTGAACATTTATTAGGTACTACTACTACTACTACTACTACTACTACTACTACTACTACTACTACTACTATATTTAATGAAACGTGGGTAACGATAATCGATAGGAAATACCTTGAACATTTATTAGGTACTACTACTACTACTACTACTACTACTACTACTACTACTACTACTACTACTATATTAATGAAACGTGGGTAACGATAATCGATAGGAAATACCTTGAACATTTATTAGGTACTACTACTACTACTACTACTACTACTACTACTACTACTACTACTACTACTATATTTAATGAAACGTGGGTAACGATAATCGATAGGAAATACCTTGAACATTTATTAGGTACTACTACTACTACTACTACTACTACTACTACTACTACTACTACTACTACTATATTTAATGAAACGTGGGTAACGATAATCGATAGGAAATACCTTGAACATTTATTAGGTACTACTACTACTACTACTACTACTGCTGCTACTACTACTACTACTACTACTATATTTAATGAAACGTGGGTAACGATAATCGATAGGAAATACCTTGAACATTTATTAGGTACTACTACTAATACTACTACTACTACTACTACTGCTGCTACTACTACTACTACTACTACTATATTTAATGAAACGTGGGTAACGATAATCGATAGGAAATACCTTGAACATTTATTAGGTACTACTACTACTACTACTACTACTGCTGCTACTACTACTACTACTACTACTATATTTAATGAAACGTGGGTAACGATAATCGATAGGAAATACCTTGAACATTTATTAGGTACTACTACTACTACTACTACTACTACTACTACTACTACTACTACTACTACTATATTTAATGAAACGTGGGTAACGATAATCGATAGGAAATACCTTGAACATTTATTAGGTACTACTACTACTACTACTACTACTACTATATTTAATGAAACGTGGGTAACGATAATCGATAGGAAATACCTTGAACATTTATTAGGTACTACTACTACTACTACTACTACTACTACTACTACTGCTGCTGCTACTACTACTACTACTATATTTAATGAAACGTGGGTAACGATAATCGATAGGAAATACCTAAAACATTTATTAGGTACTACTACTACTACTACTACTGCTGCTACTACTACTACTACTACTATATTTAATGAAACGTGGGTAACGATAATCGATAGGAAATACCTTGAACATTTATTAGGTACTACTACTACTACTACTACTACTACTACTACTACTACTGCTGCTACTACTACTACTACTACTACTATATTTAATGAAACGTGGGTAACGATAATCGATAGGAAATACCTTGAACATTTATTAGGTACTACTACTACTACTACTACTACTACTACTGCTGCTGCTACTACTACTACTACTACTACTACTGCTGCTACTACTACTACTACTACTACTATATTTAATGAAACGTGGGTAACGATAATCGATAGGAAATACCTAAAACATTTATTAGGTACTACTACTACTACTACTACTACTACTACTACTGCTGCTACTACTACTACTACTACTACTATATTTAATGAAACGTGGGTAACGATAATCGATAGGAAATACCTAAAACATTTATTAGGTACTACTACTACTACTACTACTACTACTACTACTACTACTACTACTACTGCTGCTGCTACTACTACTACTACTATATTTAATGAAACGTGGGTAACGATAATCGATAGGAAATACCTAAAACATTTATTAGGTACTACTACTACTACTACTACTACTACTACTACTACTGCTGCTACTACTACTACTACTACTATATTTAATGAAACGTGGGTAACGATAATCGATAGGAAATACCTTGAACATTTATTAGGTACTACTACTACTACTACTACTACTACTACTACTACTACTACTACTACTATATTTAATGAAACGTGGGTAACGATAATCGATAGGAAATACCTTGAACATTTATTAGGTACTACTACTACTACTACTACTACTACTACTACTGCTGCTACTACTACTACTACTACTACTACTACTGCTGCTACTACTACTACTACTACTACTATATTTAATGAAACGTGGGTAACGATAATCGATAGGAAATACCTAAAACATTTATTAGGTACTACTACTACTACTACTACTACTACTACTACTACTGCTGCTGCTACTACTACTACTACTATATTTAATGAAACGTGGGTAACGATAATCGATAGGAAATACCTAAAACATTTATTAGGTACTACTACTACTACTACTACTACTACTACTACTGCTGCTACTACTACTACTACTACTATATTTAATGAAACGTGGGTAACGATAATCGATAGGAAATACCTTGAACATTTATTAGGTACTACTACTACTACTACTACTACTACTACTACTGCTGCTACTACTACTACTACTACTACTACTACTGCTGCTACTACTACTACTACTACTACTATATTTAATGAAACGTGGGTAACGATAATCGATAGGAAATACCTAAAACATTTATTAGGTACTACTACTACTACTACTACTACTACTACTACTGCTGCTACTACTACTACTACTACTATATTTAATGAAACGTGGGTAACGATAATCGATAGGAAATACCTTGAACATTTATTAGGTACTACTACTAATACTACTACTACTACTACTACTGCTGCTACTACTACTACTATATTTAATGAAACGTGGGTAACGATAATCGATAGGAAATACCTAAAACATTTATTAGGTACTACTACTACTACTACTACTACTACTACTACTGCTGCTACTACTACTACTACTACTATATTTAATGAAACGTGGGTAACGATAATCGATAGGAAATACCTAAAACATTTATTAGGTACTACTACTACTACTACTACTACTACTACTACTACTGCTGCTACTACTACTACTACTACTATATTTAATGAAACGTGGGTAACGATAATCGATAGGAAATACCTAAAACATTTATTAGGTACTACTACTACTACTACTACTACTACTACTACTACTACTACTACTATATTTAATGAAACGTGGGTAACGATAATCGATAGGAAATACCTAAAACATTTATTAGGTACTACTACTACTACTACTACTACTACTACTACTACTACTACTACTACTACTACTGCTGCTGCTACTACTACTACTACTATATTTAATGAAACGTGGGTAACGATAATCGATAGGAAATACCTTAAACATTTATTAGGTACTACTACTACTACTACTACTACTACTACTACTGCTGCTACTACTACTACTACTACTATATTTAATGAAACGTGGGTAACGATAATCGATAGGAAATACCTAAAACATTTATTAGGTACTACTACTACTACTACTACTACTACTACTACTACTACTGCTGCTGCTACTACTACTACTACTATATTTAATGAAACGTGGGTAACGATAATCGATAGGAAATACCTTAAACATTTATTAGGTACTACTACTACTACTACTACTACTACTACTACTACTACTACTACTACTATTATTATTATTATTATTATTATTATTATTATTATTATTACAAGCTAAGCTACAACCCTAGTTGGGAAAGCAGGATGCTATAAGCCCTAGGGGTCCAACAGGGAAAAATACCCCAGTGAGGAAAGGAAACAAGGAAATATATATACTACAAGAGAAGTAATAAACAATCAAAATAAAATATATTAAGAAAAGTAACAACACTAAATTAGATCCTTTAAATATTTACTATAAAAACTTTTAAAAAAAAATGCTGACAAAGTTAATTAGATGAATGCCTATACTCACTCCACAAAATAAGTCGCATGATAGATAGGTGTAAAGTTTCTAGTATTATACTTACTACAATTATTAATTTATTTTACCTGTACCTTAAACAACAATATTAATGGAAAGCTTAATATTTACATTCCTGCATCCAGTTCGTTGATGAACATTAACTGCGTGTAGGGCCATGTCAGTGATGCATTAACATCTTTAACACTGGATCAGCTGAGTTTGACTGAGGTAAAATAGGAAAAGTGCTTAGGAGAGTTAAATGAATAGTGTCATTGGAGGTAGATAGGACCGACATTGTGCCAGATGGAAGTGAAACGGAATAGGGCAAAAAAAAGATGGGAGTAAAACAGGTAGTAAGTTGGCCAGGGGCCCTAGCCACACGTTGAGAAACTACCGCTAGAGAGTCATGGGGTTCTTTGTCTGGCCAGACAGTACTACATTGGATCCACTCTGGTTACGGTTCATTTTCCCTTTGCCTACACATACACCGAATAGTCTGGTCTATTTTTTATATTCCCCTCCATCCTCATACAATTGACAACACTGAGATTACCAAACAATTCTTCTCCTCTAAAGGGATTAACTACTGCACTGTAATTGTTTAGTGGCCACTTTCCTGTTGGTAAGGGTAAAAGAAACTCTTTAGCTATGGTAAGCAGCTCTTCTAGGAGAAGGACACTCCGAAATCAAACTATTGTTCTCTAGTCTTGAGTAGTGCCATAACCTCTGTACCATGGTTTACCACTGTCTTGAGCTAAAGTTCTCCTGCTCGGGCACACTATTCTAAATTTTTTCTCTTCCTCCTGTTTTGTTAAAGTTTCTATAGTTTATAGAGGAAATAATTATTTTAATGTTACTGTTCTTGAAATATTTTATTATTTCCTTGTTTTCTTTCCTCACTGGGCTATTTTCCTTGTTGGAGCCCCTGGCTTATACCATCCTGCTTTTCCAACTAGGGTTGTAGTTTAGCAATAGTAGTAATAAAAGGATCTCTCTCTCTCTCTCTCTCTCTCTCTCTCTCTCTCTCTCTCTCTCTCTCTCTCTCTCTCTCACACACACACACACACACAAATGCAAAAGATCACTAGATTTGGGACTTTTGGGCTATCAAAATGCTTTTAATGGATTCCTATGGAAAAACCGCTGCATACTATTTTTTTCCAGTTAGTAATAATAATTTTCAATGAGAAACATGGCTCATATCATAGTAAGACTCGTATAAGCAAGCCAAATCCCCTTAAAACCTAACATCAGTCCACAACGTCCGCATTCTGTACTTTTCATGAAACATATCATTAACCGAGGATTGTATATCACCCTATTAAGTTTAACAGCCTAACTGACGACACGGAACCACAAATGGATCGCCCACAAAACGAAATCTTATTCTACAATCTACATAATCAACGTGATTGCTACTGATGGTTTAAAGGTTTAAAGGCCGTTCATGGATGGCAGAGGCAAGGGACAGTGACAATGCTCTATCAAGCAGGACAATGCCCAAGAGACTGACCACATATGCATATGATAAGCGCCCAAGCCCCCTCTCCACCCAAGCTAGGACCAAGGAGATCCAGGCAATGGCAGCTGTTGACTTAGAAGATAGACCTATAGGCTCCCCAAAACCCCCGATCCATAGCTCACAAGGATGGTAAGGTTGCAGCGACCAAAGAAAGTAACCAGTTGGAGCGGGATTCGAACCCCAGTCTGGCTTTTACCGGTCAGGGACGTAGCTCACAGGGATGGTAAGGTTGCAGGGACCAAAGAAAGTAACCAGTTGGAGCGGGATTCGAACCCCAGTCTGGCTTTCACCGGTCAGGGACGTAGCTCACAAGGATGGTAAGGTTGCAGGGACCAAAGAAAGTAACCAGTTGGAGCGGGATTCGAACCCCAGTCTGGCTTTCACCGGTCAGGGACGTAGCTCACAAGGATGGTAAGGTTGCAGGGACCAAAGAAAGTAACCAGTTGGAGCGGGATTCGAACCCCAGTCTGGCTTTCACCGGTCAGGGACGTAGCTCACAGGGATGGTAAGGTTGCAGGGACCAAAGAAAGTAACCAGTTGGAGCGGGATTCGAACCCCAGTCTGGCTTTCACCGGTCAGGGACGTAGCTCACAGGGATGGTAAGGTTGCAGGGACCAAAGAAAGTAACCAGTTGGAGCGGGATTCGAACCCCAGTCTGGCTTTCACCGGTCAGGGACGTAGCTCACAAGGATGGTAAGGTTGCAGGGACCAAAGAAAGTAACGAGTTGGAGCGGGATTCGAACCCCAGTCTGGCTTTCACCGGTCAGGGACGTAGCTCACAAGGATGGTAAGGTTGCAGGGACCAAAGAAAGTAACCAGTTGGAGCGGGATTCGAACCCCAGACTGGCTTTCACCGGTCAGGGACGTAGCTCACAAGGATGGTAAGGTTGCAGGGACCAAAGAAAGTAACGAGTTGGAGCGGGATTCGAACCCCAGTCTGGCTTTCACCAGTCAGGGACGTAGCTCACAAGGATGGTAAGGTTGCAGTGACTAAAGAAAGTAACGAGTTTGAGCGGGATTCGAACCCCAGTCTGGCTTTCACCAGTCAGGGACGTAGCTCACAAGGATGGTAAGGTTGCAGGGACCAAAGAAAGTAACGAGTTTGAGCGGGATTCGAACACCAGTCTGGCTTTCACCAGTCAGGGACGTAGCTCACAAGGATGGTAAGGTTGCAGGGACCAAAGAAAGTAACGAGTTTGAGCGGGATTCGAACACCAGTCTGGCTTTCACCAGTCAGGGACGTAGCTCACAAGGATGGTAAGGTTGCAGGGACCAAAGAAAGTAACGAGTTTGAGCGGGATTCGAACCCCAGTCTGGCTTTCACCAGTCAGGGACGTAGCTCACAAGGATGGTAAGGTTGCAGGGACCAAAGAAAGTAACGAGTTTGAGCGGGATTCGAACACCAGTCTGGCTTTCACCAGTCAGGGACGTAGCTCACAAGGATGGTAAGGTTGCAGGGACCACAGAAAGTAACCAGTTTGAGCGGGATTCGAACCCCCAGTCTGGCTTTCACCAGTCAGGGACGTTACCGCATCGGCCAAATATCCACGGGGTCTCCACGAATCTACCTTCATCAGACAGAATCTGAGTGGTTGCCTTTGTTTCGGCGTACATATCAAAGTCCGAGATCTATTTGTCTCAAGTAAAACTGTCACTTCTATGGACAAGAGGCTCTACGTACAAAGACCTTTCTAGGGAACTACAGTGCTGTAGGAGTGTAGATGATTAGATTTGTGACCTGGAGCAAAGTATTGTACTGTACTGTAACCGTTATACCAAGATTAGGGGCTGGCAGGGGAATGTGCCAGTGATGCGAATGAAAAAAAAAAAAAAAAAAAAAAAAAAAAAAAAAAAAAAAAAAAAAAAAAAAAAAAAAAAGGAGTTTAGGAAAAAATATGAAAATGAAGCAGGTAAGATGTGATGGAGAGAGGAACGACACGTTTCAACTTTAATATTTTTTATGATAGTATAACCATACAACCAAAAATAACTACTGTACTGTGATACGTTTTTACCGTGAAATAGCTGAAATAGAGAGCATTAAACCTTAAATGATGGGAAAACAATTTAATGAAATTATGAAGTTATTTTCTATCAATTACTTTAAGCTGCAAAATGTTAACTTTTTTGTTTAATGTTATATTCATGTAGTCATTTTGACATTTTAATGTTACATTCATGTAGTCATTTTGACATTTTAATGTTACATTCATGTAGTCATTTTGACATTTAAATGTTAATGTTTTGTATTCTGTACCAGTATTTTGGCATGCAATCTGACCCTACATTAACAAATGAAAAAGAAAAATGTTACTAAAAAAGTTTTCAATAGGGCATCATAGAAATGGGTCTTCTTTTCTTTCGTTGCGAAGCAGTAGCTGACATAAATAGAAATGAACCCTGTACAACATTGGAATTGAAATTGATTCTATTGTAGTTTTTATGGAATACGATAGATTTATTTTTGTAAGATGTCTTTATATCATCATGTAGGAATTGTTATTTTTCTTTCAATTCATAATTTTGATCTTTAATATTTCTTTAATTAATTTTAACATGTGATAAGTTTCATCTATTTAGGTTTAAAATTCTATTTTCTTAGTTGATTTTAACATTTGTGATAAATTTAATCTATTTAGGTTTAAAATGACATCAAAATCAGTATCATAGCATGACACATAACTTAACAATGTTCATGTAAAGAAATATCTTACTAAATAAAAATCATGGCAGTGAG
>NC_090765.1:27780902-27788402 GCF_036898095.1 Palaemon carinicauda
CCTCGGCCTTGATGAAACCTCACACAGCTCCCAAATGCATCATTTTCCTAGACGTTAGGAATAACGGCGTGGTGACTGTAATGACCCAGTGATGCAGCAGAAGTTGGTTGGTGCTATATCTTCCTAATCGGGTGGTTGAATCAGTAGAACTTCAAAAGTTCAAAGTTGGAGCAAATGCTTTTTTGTTGACTAGGCGGACATGAGTCTTTTTATAGTTTATTTATGACATATTTGTTTTTGATGTTGTTGATAGTTTATTATATGACATGTCTGTTTTGACGTTGTTTCTTATTTTAGAATGATATATTGTTAATTTGTTCTCTTCATTTATTTATTTCCTTATTTCCTTTCCTTTTTCCCTGTTGGAGCCCCTGGGCTTATAGCATCTTGCTTTTCCAACTAGGGTTGTAGCTTGGATAGTAATAATGATAATAATAATAATTTGCGTAACCAACAACTCTTCACTTAAATTTTTTTTGTTTGATTGACTGAAGTACCCCGCATCATTAAAATATTTGGAACTATTACGTCACCACAGGAACCATGTGTAATTGCATACGCAGGGTGGTACCAAGTCACGTGATCTAAGATCTCGAATCATGTGTTATGTCAGTCTCTAAAACATAGTCGTCCACAGTGCAGGGTCTAAGCATCTATGAATGAGTCTAAGTATCCTCAATTAAGAACACTTTTCTTTGCTCTATTCCTTCATGTTTTTCATCTGTGCAGAGATTCTAATCATAAGAAACTTGCAAATGAATACAGGGGCCTTTCACTTGTTCCACACATGGGAACATAATGCTATTTCAAAATTAGTTATCAAATATGGTGAGCCTTCTTTATGTAATGTATATAAGCATGTAACTCGTTTAACTTATGTAAATATTAATATTTGTCGTCTAGATGTACCCCTCAAGTCTAATGAAGAGTACACCAATGATTATTAGACTTAAAAGAAGAGTAAAGGCTTTCCTTTTACTTCGTTAACAACTTAACATAAGTCGAATGTAATGTCCCATATGATTATTTTGATTTATTACCCAGCATAAATATTTCAAAATGTTTATAATTTGCTTTAAGAGGGGAGGGTCACTTTCCAAAATTACTAATTCTCCATCTATTTGTGGCTTTGGTTCCATGTACAGGCTCTGGCCCCTGGCTATGGCGCAACGGAATTTCGGCCTTAAATCTATAACTTTAAAATGATTAATTGCATTTTACCTATTACACAAAATGCACATTTAGATTCACAGCAAATATCTTTGATAGAATATCTTTGACAGTAGTACTTTTTTTTTAATTTTTTTTTTTCTAAACGTCGTTCATGAAGGGCAGAGGCAAGAGACTGATAATGCCCAAGCAGGGCAATGTCCTATAGAGACTGGCCATATATACACATGATCAACGCCCATGTCCCCTACCAAAGCTAGGACAAGGAAGGGGACAAAGAAATGGCTTCTGATGACTCAGCAAGTTGACCTATAGGTTCCCTCAAACCTTCAACCCTTAGCTCACAAAGATGATGAGGTTGTAGAAACTACAAGAAACTATCAAGCATGAGCAGGTCTCGAAGCCCAGTACAGCAGACTGCCGGACAGGGATTTTTTGTATGGCCAAAAGAAAGGGGGAAGAAAAAATTAGGGTAGAAACTACAAGAAACTATCGAGCATGAGCAGGTCTCGAAGCCCAGTCCAGCAGATTGCCGGACAGGGACTTTTTGTATGGCCAAAAGAAAGGGGGAAGAAAAAATTAGGGTATACTCCAAGGGAAGTGACTACCATTAATATCATTATTACTATATAATGTAAGAGGGGATTAAAGATGGCAAGTCCCGCCCTTAAAAACGTCAAGTGTTGAGAGAAGACCATGGACTGAAATATGCATTCCAAATGATGGAGTTCGTTACCTGTGCCATTGAGACACAAAGAAAAATTCATGAATGCAATTTAGAGGGATTATCATTATCCTTTTAATAAAATGGTTTGCCCAAGACCACGCGCGCATTCAAGATGAGATCCAGGTTTAAACTCTCTTTTGGGCAGAGCAAAGGGTTGGATAGCTATGTAGGAGGGAACAATGGAGACAAAGAACTTTTTGTAATGTAAACAGTGATGATGCAAATACGGAACGCATCTATTCAAGTTCGTTGAGATATATGTCTAAATTCCTTACTTTCGTTTGCTAACTTTAACATCGTAAGATCTACTGAAATGACGATAATAGCTGGGAGGATTATATTTACTTGTATGATTACGTATACTTAATTGTTTTTACTAAAGTACGCGTGATTAAGAAAAATATAATAAACAAAAAGGCTCATCTCACGAGTATATACAATGTGCTATAAATACGCAATTAATTACGGTTTCGGCGGATATTAATCAAATACGTCTAATACATATAACACCTATAAACACAAACTAACATGAAAAAAGGATAATACAATATTTGGCCTTCAAGGCCTGTTAAATGACTAAGTTAGGCTATTGATAGCGATCCCACTCTCTCATTGAAAAGAAAGACGAAACCCTCGTCTCAACTCGACGTTCCTTCTCTTGTTCTGCAAGACGTTTTGGCCAAGCGGAAAGGGATGCGGAGGTTTTCGCTTGCAAAGCAATACGACCAGTGGGATTAGGAATAGGAGGATGGCGTGGGTAGAGATAATAGCTATTATAGCTGGTGTGTGACAACTATACCCAAGACTAGCGCTGCTACAGCCATGCCCAGCGTTACTGGAGTCCTTCTGACTCCTTCAAACTGAGAGGCAACGTCTCATAGTCTCATTATCTCATACGGTACAGTCATTTCTAAATTTATTGGTAACTTGCAACTGCGTCTCCATCATCCCGGCACTTGATATTTGAAAAGTGACGCCAACGGTCATTCTCTATTGTGGAGGCCATAGTCATTCTTCTCTATCTTCACCACCATTGTACTTGAACTCCCTCTCTCACTCTCTCTGTGTAATGTACGTATCTCTTACATATGAGTCATGCGAACAGTTAGTGACTCATGGAGGCACGCACAGATATAAATAGATACATACATACACATGTACACACACACACACACACATATATATATATATATATATAAATGTTTATATATACAATATATATATATATATATATACATATATATATATGTATATATATATATATATATAAATGTATATATATATAAATTTATATATATATATATATATACACACACACACACACACACAATATATATATATATATATATAATGCGTGTGTGTGTTTGTGGGTGTATGATGTATGTATGTATGTTGGCCTTCTTTAGTGATTGTTGTTCTATTGTATGCACTTCCTTCTCAGTTTCTATATCAGTCGTCAGAAATATTGTACATTTGCTTGGCATATACATAATACAGTACATGCATAAACATATGTATTTGTGTGCCTGTATTAGTAAGATGCATACATATAATATTCTAGATGAACAAAATCTTTTCTTCTAAGAGGAACATCCGGGTACATTTGAACTGGGCATAAGGGAATATGGTTAACCTTTTGAGATTCAGACTTCATGAATTGAAGTCATGTAAATTTCATCCCTTGAGATTTCAGTGGCGTCAAATGACGTCATCGGTAGAAATTAAGCCCAAAAGTTACCATATACACTTTGATTGGGGTTAGCAATAAGATGAAGTGTGCTGGGTGTAGGAAAACGGAATTTGAAGAAAGTCATCATGAAATTAGTTCTAAAAGATTTATCTGGGATTATTGAGCAAAAATTGTAAGGGAAGTAGTAAATACGTTATATATATATATATATATATATATATATGGAGAAATGAACAAGCAGGATTTAGAAAAGGTAGAAGTTGCACTGACCAAATTTTCATTTTGAGTCATGTACAGCAAAGCCTAGAATATAGAAATCCCCTTATGATGGCCATTGTGAACTATGAAAAAGCCTTTGATAGTGTGCACAGGCCAAATTTGTGAATCCTGCGTTATTATGGAATTTCTCTTAAGTATGTAAATTTGATTAAGTCTGTTCATGAGCAAAGCAAGTGCAAAGTTAATGTTAATGGAGTCTTATCAAATGAATTTCTAGTGAATAGCGGCGTACTCCATGGGAATGTGTTGTCACCTATGTTTTTTATATTCCTCATGGATTTTGTAATGCGTAGAACGGTCAGAGATGGTGGATAAGGATTGGACTGGATTGGTGATAGGAATTTAGAAGACCTAGAGTATGCTGATGATGCTGTCCTTGTTAGCAGAACACCAACAGATTTGCAATTGTTGCTTACCAGAATGCATGAAATATCACACGAGGTTGGGCTGAAGATAAATAGAAGAAAGACAGATGATGAGAACGGAATATGTAATGGAAGATGAAATATCATTGGAAGGAAAAAGGATTAAGGAGGTAGCATCATTTAAGTATTTAGGAACTATGGTCTCTAATACAGGGTCTTTTGAAATAGAGATTAATGAAAGAGTGAAAAAAGCAAATAAAACAATGGCTAGGTTACGTAATATTTGGCCTGAAATTACGTATAAAAACCAGGCTACTTATCAGTTTAGCGAGATCGGTGTTACTCTATGGACATGAGTCATGGTATGAAAATGAAACAATCTCCATTAGATTTATTTTATTTAAGAGCAAAGTCCTCAAAATGATATTGGGAGTTTAATGGCAGGACATGACTAGAAATTAAACTATAAAAGAGATTACTCGAGTGCCATATGAGGATGAGATCATGATGAGGGGTAGATGGAGATAGTTTGGGAATACTCTTCGCACTCCCCAAGAGAGATTAGTTCACCAAACGTTCAGCTGGGCTCCACAAGGGACTAGAAGAGTTGGAATACCCAGGCCTACATGGCTGAGGACTATGAAGCGCGAAGTAGATGATGCATGGAGAAGTATATAATTAAAAACTCAAGATATTGACGACTGGCGAAATCTAACCGAGGCCCTTTGCGTCAACAAAACAACTAATGCAGCCATTTCTATTCCACTGTAGGCTTCATGTCTGAAGTATGGTCAGTTTTTATCACCATGCTGGCCATGACGAGCTGGTGATGGTGGGAGAGTTTTCTCTGATAGCTTACAGCAAACCATCCGAGTATAGGTGGCCCTAACTAGTACAGCTTTGCTGATCATAGCGATACACGAACCTTTTCACCACATTAAGGTCTCCCTATTCATATATATATATATATATATATATATTACTTATTTTGAGATGAGATAATATGGAACCATAAGTGTGTGCCTGATATTAAAGGGATGGGGCTGCAAGTCCAAAGCCTCTGTCCCTTGTTTTATACCAATTTGAAAAAAAATATATGAACGTCTTCAATAAAGAAATTTCAGATATTATCGTATTACCAAACATTACTACCACTACTAGAACTACTACTACTACTACTACTACTACTACTACTACTAATAATAATAATAATAATAATAATATTAATAATAATAATAATGATTATATACAGTATATATATTGTATATGTATACATACATATATATGCAATATATACTTATATATATACATATATATATATATATATATATGTGTGTGTGTGGTGGTGTGTGTGTGTGTGTGTGTGTATATGTACGTGTGTGTGAAGAAGGAGGGTGTGATATATAGGCGTGTCCTTTTTTCCTATAAGCCTGTATGTACTCATGCAAACAAAACTAGTACGAGCAGAATAAGCCATGTCTTTCCTCAGCTTTATTTGTAAAGACGATTCTTGTATCTAGGCAATATCAGCCTCTTGAGAAAATTGCATACATTTCTGAAATTAACTATATTGCTTTGCAATTTCTTGTTTAAGGTATGAGATAGTACTCTTGGGATTTACTATTGGATTTTTCATGTAAAAGACAAAATGAATACAAATATAAATATTATCTGCTTGTAAAGTAAGTTTTGATGCATATGAGTATACATAATGCATCGATACCTAACATATCCATTTACGCTTGAGTATAGGCTTATATGCTACATTAGTTATGTACTAAAACAAATTGATTATTAGAAAAGAGAGAGCGAGAGAGAGAGAGAGAGAGAGAGAGAGAGAGAGAGAGAGGGGGGTGGGGGGGGGATGAGTAGGAGTGTACTTATTCATGCCCAGGAGGGTCGAGAAAAAAATTCTAATTGGAAAAACAGCCTTTGTTTGTTCATTTGTTTATGGCTGGAGCTTATGCGAATAGCAGTCGGGTTTGCCAGAAAACAAATCAGTCATGATGTTGATAATTTTTGTAGTTATTATTATTATTATTGTTATTATTATTAGCTAAGCTATAACCCTATTTGTGAAAGCAGAATGTTATTATTATTATTATTATTATTATTATTATTACTATTATTATTATTAGCTAAGCTATAACCCTATTTGTGAAAGCAGAACGCTAAGTCCTAAAGTTCCAACAGGAAAAACAGCCCCGTGAGGAAAGAATGTATCCAAATAAGTAAACTATATTTGAGAAGTAATGATTAGAAAAAATGTCATATTTGAAGATCAGTAACATCTTTAGAATAGATCTGTCATAACTATACTTATGTCAACATGTTCAATTTAAAAACATTCGCTGCAAGTTTGAACATTTGAAGTTCCACCGATTCAACTGCGAAATTAGAAAGATCATTGCACAATCTAGTCACAGCTGGAATAAAACCTCTAGAATAATTTGCAGTGTTGAGCCTTATGGTGAAGGCACCACTATTAAAATCAACTGCATGCCTGGCATTTCTCACATGATGATACAGTATGAGAAGAAGTGAATGCAATGGATGACCAGAATTATGAAAAATCTTATGCAACATGTAAAACGAACTAAATGAACGACGGTGCCAGAGATTAATATCTAGATCAGGAATAAGAAATTTAATGGACAGCAAGTTCTTGTCCAACTAAGTGAGATGAGACTCAGCAGCTGAAACAAGACAGAATGAAAGAGTTGAAACATTTCGTCAAATAGACTGATCATCGAAAAACTTAAAACACTTTCTCAATAAGCCAGTTTTTGTGCAATTGAAGAAGAAACACACCGAATGTGTTTCCTAAAATTTGCAAAGGAGTTGAATAACATTGAAGAAACCTTATCAATGCAGAGATCTGGTTGTAGAGGAGCCACTGCCTTCGACTGACTTACAATCATACTTTGAATTTTGTTAGGATTCAACTTCGTACCCTTTGATTTACGCCTTACACTAATTTCAACAAGATCACCATTAAGGGATTAAGCAGCCTCAGGTCTACATTCAGGAGATAGAATTGATGCATATATATATATATATATATACATATATATACATATATATACATACATATATATACATATATATATATATATATATGCGTTGATCACCATCAACCTAAATGGCATCTCCTTGGGTCAATATAATTAAGGAAAAGCGTACAGTAGGAAAGCAATCCATGTGATTAAAAAACATACACACACACACACACACACACATATATATATATATATATACATATATATATA
>NC_090765.1:27793402-27800902 GCF_036898095.1 Palaemon carinicauda
ATAACGAGAATGAGAAGAGAAGACGATATATTGACGAGCTAAAGAAATTTTATGGAATAGAACTATAGACAACTGGCATAAAAAGAGAAAAAAAAAACACGATAATTTAAGAATGTATCTGCATCTTTTGTCCTGCAGTGGACTGATGATGATGATGGTGATGATGATGATTATATATATATATATATATATATATATATAATATATATATATATATATATATACTGTATATATGTGTGCGTGTATGTCCGATTTATGGTATGCTTTCCAATACAATGTTTGCCAGACTATACAATTATATATATACTGCAAGGAGCCACGTATCACCCGAGTGTTATTTATTTAAGATGTCTACCCCACTAACTGAGGAACTTACGTATGATTCATACCATCTGGTTGATGATGTATTTCATGATATCTCACGAGTCGAGGCCACTGGCAATGTACTTTAGGTTGATTATAAAGACACAGTATCTAACTGAAAGTTTTAACTATAACATTTAAAAAGGATTTATCCTAAATACATTTCCAAAATTAAAATCGCAGTGTGTTGGTGCATTTGTGTATATTTAGTGCGAAAAGGATAATTTCAAAAAGTCGCTATAGACCATTTCTTTTAGCGAGGCAGATTTGCACCGACTCGCAGCGGTGCCCTTTTAGCTGGAAAAAGTTTCCTGATCGCTGATTGGTTAGAATTATCTTGTCCAACCAATCAGCGATCAGGAAACTTTTCCGAGCTAAAAGGGCACTACCGCGAGTCGGTGCAAATCTGTCTCGCTAAAAGAAATTGACTATAGTTGATCAAGTCACAGAAAATTACTTATTAGAATATGTACAGTTTTTTTTTTTTTTTTTTTTTTTTTTATTTACATCCTGAGAACAACAACAATACCAGCATCATATAATCCTAATTTTAAATTTAGATGCCAATAATACAAAATAAAATATAACTGAAATATGAATCTCGTTCAAAAGGAAAATGGTAAAGGTAACGTTACTATGCCTTGAAGGAAAAAAAAAAAAAAAAAAAAAAAAAAAAAAAAGCAAGACCAACAACACTGACAACTACTATGACAACCATCATCTAAACTGTCAACAGATATAACCACAAAAAAAACACTTCCCGAGGCAACAATAACAACAACATAAAAACCAAGCCACCCACTACAGCAGCGACGCCACCAAACTGCAACCCCATAACTTTACACCGCCGACAATTATCATTTCAGAGAGGCGAGGTCCATCGATTCCTGCAATAAATTACCAATTGTTTATAATTTCTTTACTGTTCATTAAGTCCAGTTCGCGATGAATCGCCTCGATTTATGCCGCAATAATTATCAGCCCGAAAATAACGGCACTTTTCTCAATGGCGGCATTTTTCCTACCCCCCCCCCCCAAAAAAAAAAAAAAAAAAAATTTTGATCTGAGCTGACTTCCATGCTGGGCTGGGGTTTTTCTGCCGTGAAATTATGCAAATGAGTAGATCAATGGCCATTTGTGTAAATAGATATGCCAAATTGCACGTAATTGCAAATATATTGGTGGGTATGCGGACAAACATACGTACTGTATATACTATATATACAGTACACTAACACCTATCTACCTTATATAATAAAGGCAAATAGTCTATGTATATATATATATATATATATATATAGATGGTGAGTGTGTGAGCATAACTATCTAAATATTTAGCAGTCAATTTTAGCGGATCGCGTACACTACCATGCTTATACATATATATATATATATATATATATGCATATATATACATATGCATATGCATATATATACATATATATCCATATATATATGGGCAGGGCATATAATGAGAATGACAGACAATAGATGGACATTATGAATAACAGAATGGGTCCCTACAGATTGCAAAAGAATCAGGGAAAGAAAAAGATGATGGACTAAAGAACAAAGAAAGCTCCATTCACCCTCCTTCAGACTGGCTCGTAGATTATAATATATATATATATATATATATACATATATATACATTATATATATATGTGTGTATATATATATATGTATATATATATATATATATATATTATATATATATATATTATATATATTATATATATATATATATATATATCCTTTCCGTCAATAGGCGTAGGAGAAGATGATGATGATAATTCCGTTCAGAATATAAATATTAATCCGAATATTTCATTGACGGCACAGAACTTATAGGCCTACAGCTACGCCTCATCCCTTAAGCAGAGGGAATAAGAATACACAGTTTAACCCAAGATGGTATCACCATAAGTGATTCAAAATGTACACTCTTTAAGAATTTACTTTCTATAAGAAGCAACACTTTAGATTAATAGAACTTTCTTTTTCCCTTTCCTTTATTTTGTTATGAGTCTGGACACCTGTCGGTTCTTTACTTCCGTCCTCAGGTTTCTATCACACCGGGAAAAATCAAGGTCAGTAGGATACCAAATTCTATTTCTTATTTTCTATTATATTGAGGTGTTTATTACATCCCCTTATTATTACTCCTACTTTATTCTTCTTCTTTTTTTGTATTTTCCTTTTATATAAATGGTTCACTATTCATGCTATTTCCCTCAATTAATCATAGATTAATTTCATATATCTATCCATCTCTACTATTCACATCTTTACTTGTTCATCAGGCAACATTTTTTCCCTTTCAAATAACGATTCTTTTGCCTTCGTGAACGACCCTCTGTTGTCAATCATTCGCTATCTCAACACACACACACACACACACACACACACGTCCCTTCTACCAACAATACAAATGACCAACGTCACTGCGACGACGTCTGACGGTATCCTATTCTACAAGTCAACCTAGAGTCCTTGACCCAGGGAACTGTTCTGACGTCACCGTCTTCCAAGACCCACATTTGTTCTCCCGACGATATATATCTTCGGTGGGTCTTTTCTCTCTTCTGATTTATGGGTTGAAGTGTTTAGCCTCTCTTTTTCAGGAAGCTTTACCAATGGCATCTGGACCAGAGTACACATGGACTCGCGTGCACACATACATTCATAGACACTCATTTATGTATATATATATATATATATATATACATACTCACACACACACACACACATATATATATATATATATATATAAATATATATATATATATATATATGAGAGGTAATACATAAACATTAAGAAATACAAAATGGGGTCTCTGGAGATTGCAAATGAAGCAGGGGAAAGAAGAGAAGACGAAGGATTTGACGAGCTAAGAAATTTTTCGGGTATAGACTGGCGTAGAAAGAGCATAGACGCGTGTGTTAATGACATGTCTGGGGCCTTTGTCCTACAGAGAACTAGCAACGCCAGATGATGATGATGATGATGAAGTGTGTATATTTTTGTGTATAAACAGAAACAAGATCCATAGTTGTATGAAACAGACCGTAACTAAATTTCGCAATTGAATGTTCCCATCTCACAATTTTAAGCGCAGCAATACAGAATGGTCGGGCGTCAATTTACGGAAGCTACTGACTGTGTTGCGTGATCGATAGAGATAGAACGATAACGATTTCGTATTTCACTGCAGAAATACACAACGGCCTAGAAACACAGTGGTCAGGAGAAAGCCCGTCAGACATGTCTGTTTTGACGTTGTTACTTATTTTAGAATGATTTATTGTTAATTTGTTCTCTTCATTTATTTATTTCCTTATTTCCTTTCCTCACTGGGCTATTTTTCCCTGTTGGAGCCCCTGGGCTTATAGCATCTTGCTTTTCCAACTAGGGTTGTAGCTTGGATAGTAATAATAATAATAATAATAATAATAATAATAATAATAATAATAATAATAATAACACAGTGGTCAGGAAACAACACTTGCAAACATAGCGGTCAGGAAACAAAACCTTCAAACATAGCGGTCAGGAAACACATAAGTCATATTACCTGCGTTCTTAAATTAACATTAAACACAAAGCTTGCACACGAAGATTTTCAGATATAATAAATATTATTACAAACCTAAATAGGTAAAGAATACAGAATTTAGTAGTGTGCGTTAAACTAGAAATATATTGATTTTAAATTATCCTGTGCCCACTCACAGATTAACCACACAAAATACAAACTGAATGTATTTCATATCCGACCAATGTGGTAAACCTAATTACAACTAAAACTGCACTGACTGTAATATTAATATTATGTTAATATTTTGTTAAAGTCTTTACAGTTTATATAGGAAATATCTATTTTAATGGTGTTACTGTTCTTAAAATATTTTATTTTTCCTTGTTTCTTTTCCTCACAGGGTTATTCTCCCTAATGGAGCCCCTGGGCTTATAGCATCCTGCTTTTCATACTAGGGTTGTAGCTTAGCAAGTTATAATAATAATAATAAAAATAATAATAATAATAATAATAATAATAATAATAATAATAATAATAATAATAATAATATCGACACAAATACTAATTGTAATACTGTTACTGCTACTAATAATAACAATGGAAATGTTAAGGCTTCGGTTATCCAACTTATCTTTGTAAGAAACATTGGAAAAAAAAAAAACTTACACGAATAATATCAATGTCAACATTCGGAGCCATCAGTGTTTTCTCTCGTTGGATGTTCCATATCACAACTCGTACATCCGATTCACACGGCGCTGGAAGGCAACACATTGAAGACGTTAATTAAAAATGAATAAGAGACGACTTCTCAAGTCCTGTAAGGGACGAAGAGAAGAAAATGAAACAAAAGAGGCGAAGGAAGAATTAAAGTGGAGCTTTTGAAGTACCAAAGGGCCACGAGGAAGAGCCAGATGAAAGGAAGATAAAATATAGACTTGGAAAAAGCCTTTGACTGTCTCAAGGCTCGTGCAGAACACAATAGAGACAGGGAGGTGGGGAAAATAAAGCATGGTAAAAGTCTATGGAGAGTCGAGTAGACCCATTTGATGATTTGTTTGTATGTTATTTTTAACCGATGAGACAAGTTACATTTACCAGGGGGGTTGGGAAATATGTTGACCCTAATTTCTTATTTAAATCGTGGCACAATTCCTAGCCTGTAACCAATTCAAATTCGAATATTTTTTCCCCTTTTGAAATCATAAACTTTATCAACTTATTCAGCAAACAATTTCTTTGTGTTTTCAACAACAATGGAAGAATGACGTTGAATTCCTTGAAGGGTGGAGTTGATTTCTATAATGCAAATAGGTGGCCTTTACGAAGGGGCTTCACAAAAGACATAGTGGTGTTATCCACACCTTACGCCATGTTGAATTATTTATGAGACCCATTACACTTGAAGATAATTAATGTAATATTTAACACAACAGAGTACAATTTCAAGATAAGGTTATTCATTCAAGTTAGGAGAAAAAAAAATGTATTTTTCGATGGATCTGCAAAACAAGAAGAAAAACTGACATATATGAGCAAATACATCATACGCAGGTGACCTTTTTTTTTTTTTTTTTTTTTTTTTTATCAATCTACACAACAAAAGAACAAAAGAAATATCAGGCTATTGAATCACTGACACATATCTTGGGCATCAATTTTTAATGTTTATACAAAAAAGGATATCAGAAGCCAAACATGATAGTTTCAGCTTTCTCTTTTCCGTAAATGATAAATTTCCTTTTACTGTTGACGGGAACAAGAAAACTTTTTTTTTTTTTTTTTTTTTTTTTTTTTTTTTTTTTAAAGTCATCCATGACAACTGTTGATTGTACTTTGATCATCTTCAATCTATAAACAATGATGCAGGCCATTGCCACACTTTCAATCCAGATCTGAGATCACAACCATGTAAGAGAGAAGATAAACAACACACGAAGGAGAAAAAACCTTCTTGAAAAATTGTTATTATTATTATTATCATTATTATTATTACTAGATAAGCTACAACCCCTGTTGGAAAAGCAGTAAGCTATAAGCCCAAGGGCTCCAACATGGAAAAATAACCCAGTGAGGAAAGGAATCACGGAAATAAATAAACAATATACAATCAACTGTAACATTAAGTTTAAAAAAATATTCAAATGTCAAACAATATTTGACATTTCAGCTAGACTTACCCAAAAGACAATTTGCACAGAATTCTCTAATTTTCTCTCATACACGGACACCAGGTGACCTCCTCCTTGGACCTTGTAGTTCTGGAGAGGCAGAGCAATCAATTACTATGGGGGATGAGCTTTAATAGGGGCCTACCATGATTAGGAGAGCATGTATACCTATTATAAGTACGTCCAAGTTACTTTTATTATTAGCTTTAATAAATGTGTAAGGCTTAAGGTAAGTATATGCATGTAAATATCTATACATATATATATACATATACAAATATATATATATATATATATATATAATATATAATATATATATATATATATATATACACAGTATATATATATATATATATATACATATATATATATGCTTATATATATATATATATATATATGCATATATATAAGCATATATATATATATACAGTATATATATATATATATATATATATTTATTCACTTGTCTTTATCAAGTGATTGTTGCTGGTTTACAAAAGTTTACAATTCGTTTTATACATCAGCTTCTACAGATATTACGATTAATTATGTTGAGATTTTATTCTAAAGAAATAAAAACTTCTAGAAATTAAAAAGGAAAAGCTGAAAATTTTAAAAAATCAGAGATCCTTAGACTATTAAGAGGATAACGGTTAATTATATAAATATGTATATATACTGTATATACATAGATATCCGCGCACCTCCGACTTCCGACACTATATGGTTTATCCATGTCGCTTTCTGCTTGAGGTGAGCGTATAATTAAAATCTTTCTGTATGTTCAAAGTTGGTGGCTGGAAGGCGATACTTACAGCTTCAGCAATCACAAGTCTGCCGTAGTTGTTCTTCTTGTGAACAACGTGGGTCCCATCAATTAATTCCTTGGGGGAGGGATTCCGGTAGTGGACATCAATATAGTGTCGGTTTATTACCCCCTAATTTCTGTGGGCCAGCATCCGTCTTCGGACTGTTGTGGTAGTGTGTCCAATATAGCCTTTTCTGCGAGATTTACACATCTCAGGGAATGTAAATTTATAGACTGCGTTGGTGCACGCTTCCTTTGGTCATTTTAGGGCGGTATTATTTTTCATCATAAGACTTGCAGGCAATATATTACAAGTTTTACTTTCTGGTAAGGAATTTTTGGGGCCACACCTCGATTGAAGATGAAACCCGGACATTGCAATTAATCTTCAATCGAGGTGTGGCCCCAAAAGCCCCTTACCAGAGAGTAAAGGAAGCTCTTAGGTCAACAGCTTCTAAAATTTATTTTCTTCCACTTTTCCTTATAGGACACCTAAGAAAGATATCACACATATGCAACCATATGAAATATGAGCAGCTGCAGTATTAGATAGTGTTATTACCTTCATACAAGCTTCATTTAAAGTCCTATTTTCAAAGCCTCCGGTCAATTTCAGCTT
>NC_090765.1:27815902-27826999 GCF_036898095.1 Palaemon carinicauda
TATAAATATATATATATTACTAGCTCAGCTACAATTCTAGTTGGAAAAGCAGGATGCAATATGCCCAAGGTTCCAATAAGGAAAATAGCCCTTTGAGGAAAGGACATATATAAACTACAAGATATGTACTAAATAATTAAAATATCACACTCTAAGAACAGTAAAATCATTAAAATATGCCTTTCATAAATAAACTATAAAAAGAAAACTTATGTCAGCCTCTTCAACATAAAAAAAAATTTGCTGCAAGTTTGAACTTTTGAAGTTCCATCGATTCAATTACCCGATTAAGAAGATCATTTCACAACTTGATCAAAGCTGGAATAAAACTTCTAGACTACTGTGTAGTATTGGGCCTCATAAAAAAAAAAAAAAAAAAAAAAAAACTATTAGAATTAACTGCATATTACGAAGATCTGGGAAGATCTGAATGCAAAGGATGGTCAAAATTATGAAAAATCTTATGCACGAACTAACTGAACAACGATGCCAGAGATTAATATCTAGATCAGAAATAATAAATTTAATAGATGTTAAGTTCCTTTCCAACAAATTAAGATGAGAATCAGCAGCTGAAGACCCGACAGGAGATCAATACTCGAAAGAAGGTAATATGAAAGAATAGATTGATCACCGATCCTAAAGTTTTCACAATAAGTCAAATTCTTTTTGTACAAATGAAAAAGAGATAGACCGAATGTGTTTCTCAAAAGTAAATTTGCTATTAAGAATCACACCTAAAGTCTAAAGTCATACAATAGTTTAAGCATTATCAATACTGAGATCCGGATGTTGAGGAGCCACTGAGCTCGACCTACTTACAATCATACTTTGAGTATTGTTAGGGTGTGTGCGTGTATGTATGTTTTGTTCTGTCAGTTGTTGATAGTTGAATGGATAAATCATAGCCATGGAAGATGTACTAATTGATAATACCCTATGGATATAGATCATTACCCCAAAAGTGAATTCAACGTTAAAGAGTATATATATATATAGATTATATATATATACAATATATATTTATATATATATATATATATATACACACATATATATGTATATATAATTTATACACACATATATATATATATGTATATATAATTTATACACACATATATATACATTATATATATATATATATGTGTGTATATATATATATATATATGTGTGTGTGTGTGTGTGTGTGTAACGAGGGGTGCCTGCCTTAGAAAGACGCTGAAAGAATAAATCTTAAGGCAGAAGAAGATCTAATGAAAGATTGTGGCAAAGGCCTAGAGGACAGATGAGTCTTTGTCTTGGGACAACAGCATGCCCATGTATCAGGTCAATCCATTTATTATGCAAATGGCTTAGAATATAAACACAATGTGAGCCAAGGCAGGGATGCTTAGTAGAGGACCATACACATAAGGACGACACCATAGATTGTCACTACCGTAAAATCCCAGAAATAAAGGATATAGTATGTTGCCCACTATGCATATGGTCAGGGGCTTGCGGTTTGAAGAGAATTACCCTGTGTTATATTGCACTCATGCCAGAGAATGAAGCTGTGTCAGGTTCATGAGTGTTCGTAGATATAGAGCTGGGTAGAAATGTATGAAGGATCGTTTCATTTAGAAGACGGCTGTTAGTTTTGGTACGTAATGGCTTAATTAGAAGGCCAAGATATGCAGAACCGAGTATGGAAAAAGATTGATTTTGTCTAGGCCTTTCCTACTGGTCTTTCTTTCTACATTTGCTTCCTTACTTGACATATTGGGCGGTATTCATAAAGAAAAGGATATGCTTATACTTGCAAAATATGAAGGAAATCCTTCTACTTGTATTCATAAACATTTCAAGCAAAAGCTTCTACTTTTAGAGCAAAAGCATATCCTTATAATCACATAAAAGTAAATGGTTATACATACAGTAAAGAAGACCCTTTACTTCATATAAAGAGCATATGCTTCGAAAAAGCCGAGTGACCAGCAGCAGCAGACTGCAGTTCGAAGAGAAAGGTTGTTCTGTCCGATTCTCAGCACGATGCCAGATTTTGTGGATATGAGGCATGTTAAGCAATACATGCCCCCGTTTACCCACACTTGATCGTGATTTCAAGATGTTATTCAGTTTTGAAGAACAAAATGTACAGTGGCTTGCGGACAGATATCTTGTCCACACCTGGAATCTCGATGAAATATCAAGGTTAAGCCATAACTTGGTGATATAAATTTACATTTGCTTTTGCATGTATAAACAGTTGGGAGAATACGAAGGCTGCTGTATTTAGGGATGTATGTATGTACAAACAGTATATATATATATATATATATATATATTTATACATATATATGTATATATATATATATATATGTGTGTGTGTGTGTGTGTGTGTATAGTACATGCAAATATACTGTATTCATATAATATATGAATATAGTTTATATATATATATATATATATATCGATTCGCACCAGAAATAGATTGTTCTAAATCCCAAACCTGAAATAATTTAGCTGAAATCAACTACTTCAATTCGGTTTTCTTTAAACCTCGATTACCCTTCGCCCTTCGTCCGGGTATCTTAAAGTTTCCTTCAAACTGCAAAGTTGAGCGTTTAGCGTCTGCAAAACTTTTCAATTCAAATCCATAAATCAAATCACGTAGTTTATTATTATTATTATTATTATTATTATTATTATTATTATTATTATTATTATTATTATTATTATTATTATTATTATTATTATTATTATTATTATTATTATTATTTCATTATCATTATTATTATTGTTGTTGTTGTTGTTGTTATAAAACAAGAATGGAATTTTTCGCGAGTCCTAAAAGAATTTGGAAGAAAATCTTCTCGGATTTCCAAATGGCTTCAGAAGAAATAGCCATAGACTTAGCATGGACTTCTGAATGCCTCCAGAACGGTATCGGAAGAAAACTTTCCCGGATTTCCAAATGGCTTCATAAAAAATAGCCATAGACTTAGCATGGATTTCTGAATGCCTCCAGAACGGAATCTCGGAACGATTTCGGAAGAAAACTTTCCCGAATTTCCAAAAGTCTTCGAAGGACATAGCCGTATACTTAACATGGATTTCTGAATGACTCCAGAACTGAATGACTTCAAATGACTTCTGAAGACCTGATCTTCATTTTTTCAAACATAAGCCTGCAACACCTCACATGATCTGTATGTAGCTGGCGAAATCTAACCAAGGAATTGCGCGTCAATATGAGTAAGAGGAAATGAGTTGATGACTGGGAGAAGGATTTGACTTAACTCACAGAGATCGCATTCTGGTGGAATAGGAAGCTGCCGGTAAGAATTATGTGTTACGTCTTCGGAACACCATCAACTACAGATGGTTTTGGTTGCTGCCGAAGTTGACGATCGTTCGTTTTGTATCGCCCGACCTATAGAAAGACACGGGATCTTCCGTTTTCAGCTGAGCTTTGAAGATCATAATGTATGCGCCTTGAAGGATCTTTTGCTTGGGCTTTTGCCACGATGTCTTATTAGGAGACTCTTGGAAAAAGTACGAAGTTTTGTATCGGTGCAAAAACGGATTGCGGGGAATGAGGATGGAGGCAGAATAGTTCAACTAAACGGTGAGTGACGTGTAGTTCTTCAACAGGATTTTCCCAAAATTCGCCATTGAAGTAAGAACGTCCAGACGACATTGGTAAATATATAATGCTGCTCGTCATTTACTTTGGCATGATAGTGTATGCGGAGAAATCGATAGTATTCATCTCTTTACTCATTGCCCAGATAGGTAAAGAATAAATGCCTTCGATTTCCCTGAGGAATCTGACGAAGTGAGGACTCGCGGCACTGGAATCTCTTTTGAAATCTAGAAGGACACTGACGAACTAAGGAAAAGAGACAATAAAATCTCGAAAGAAACAGATAATGTAATGAAAGAAGATCATGAAAACTAGAAGACAGGAGAAACAGCGAAGCAGAGCCTCTAATGCCAGAGGTAAGACACCTAAAAATAGAGAGCCTCTAATGCTAGAAGTAAGGCACCTCAAAATATAGATCGAAGACCCTCTAATGCTAAAAGTATGGAACCTATAAATATATGTCAAAGAACTTCTAATGCTAGAAGTGTGGGAGCTAAAGAGAGAGGTCAAAGAACTTCTAATGCAAGGGGTGGGGGAGCTAAAAAGAGGTGAAAGAACTTCTAATGCAAGGGTTGGGGGAGCTAAGAGGACAAAGAACTTCTAATGCAAGGGGTGGGAGAGCTATTTTAAAAAGAGGTCAAAGAACTTCTAATGCAAGGGGTGGGGGAGCTAAAAAGAGGTCAAAGAACTTCTAATGCAAGGGGTGGGAGTGCTAAAAAGAGGTCAAAGAACTTCTTATGCAAGGGGTGGGGGAGCTAAGAGGTCAAAGAACTTCTAATGCAAGGGGTGGGGGAGCTAAAAAGAGGTCAAAGAACTTCTAATGCAAGGGGTGGGGGAGCTAAGAGGTCAAAGAACTTCTAATGCAAGGGGTGGGGGAGCTAAAAAGAGGTCAAAGAACTTCTAATGCAAGTTGTGAGGAAGCTAAGAGGTCAAAGAACTTCTAATGCAAGGGGTGGGGGAGCTAAAAAGAGGTCAAAGAACTTCTAATGCAAGGGGTGGGGGAGCTAAGAGGTCAAAGAACTTCTAATGCAAGGGGTGGGGGAACTAAAAAGAGGTCAGAGAACTTCTAATGCAAGGGGTGGGGGAGCTAAGAGGTCAAAGAACTTCTAATGCAAGGGGTGGGGGAGCTAAAAAGAGGTCAGAGAACTTCTAATGCAAGGGGTGGGGGAGCTAAGAGGTCAAAGAACTTCTAATGCAAGGGGTGGGGGAGCTAAAAAGAGGTCAAAGAACTTCTAATGCAAGGGGTGGGGGAGCTAAAAAGAGGTCAAAGAACTTCTAATGCAAGGGGTGTGGGAGCTATAAAGAGGTCAAAGAACTTCTAATGCAAGGGGTGTGGGAGCTAAAAAGAGGTCAAAGAACTTCTAATGCAAAGGGTGTGGGAGCTAAAAAGAGGTGAAAGAACTTCTAATGCAAGGGGTGGGGAAGCTATAAAGAGGTCAAAGAACTTCTAATGCAAGGGGTGGGGGAGCTAAAAAGAGGTCAAAGAACTTCAAATGCAAGGGGTGTGGAGCTAAAAAGAGGTCAAAGAAATTCTAATGTAAGGGGTGGGGAGCTAAAAGAGGTCAAGGAACTTCTAATGCAAGGGGTGGGGGATAGATGTCGCCAGCGAGGCTTTGGGGAAGGCGCGGCGGCGTCTGTGTTCTTTCTGATGCGTAAACTTAATTAAATACAAGTAAAAACAGGGCATTAAATACGCATTATAAATACTAAACTCTTTCTTATCTTGACAGCACAAATGAAATCTTACAAGTTCCAACATGTAACTAAGCGCTCCCGAAACACGAGTCAACCTTAGAAGTACAAGGTAATTCTCTCTTTTTCCATATTCATAATGGGTAGAAGTACAAGGTGATTCTCTTTCTTTCCATATTCATAATGATTACCTTATGCTTACAATGATATCCTTCATTTTTATGAATACCTCCCATTATTCTCTTTTCAAGTCTACTTTCCTTCTTTCCTCTCTTCATTTCTCTCACTTCTCTTACTACAGCTCATGTATCGGGACAGTCTCTTTCTTCTGTTGCTCATAAGTGACCTTTAAACTATATATCCTGCTGTATATCTGTAGTCTTATAACTGCACTTTACATATTGCCTGTTTCCTTTACTAAACTTTTGATGTCATCATCCAATCTATTTTTTTTAAGTTCCCACCCTCTTATAATCGCTAACAATTTCCTCTGTCATTACCACCCTATTACTGAATTCTAAAAACTCCCCATCATCTACTCTATATCTAGCCCGCAATCTATTTAATTTTTACTCATCAAAATCGCCTGTTTTAATAGTTTCTGTAGATCTTTTCCCACCCTTTTCCTGCCAACTTGGACTTCCATCTATTTTTAACTTAACTCTAGTCAAATTATAACTATCAACACGCTAACACACAATCTAGAAAATAACTTAATAGAAATTCTTTTGAAACTATGTACATCTAGTATTTAATGCCAGTTGCAAATGCTAGCACACGTACACACATACAATGGCCAGCCAGCAACAGGTATACCTGTTCACAGGTTCTTTAATAAAAGCTCGTGAAATAACAGTGCTTTTATATATATATATATATATATATACATATATATGTATGTATGTATGTATATATATATATATATGTGTGTATATACATTTATGTATGTATGTATGTATGTATACATACACACATGTATTATATATATATATATATATATATGTATGTATGTGTGTGTGTTTGTGTGTGTGCGTTAGTTTATTCTATTTGCCAATACCCATACGTTAATGTAAATAACACAAACGCATAATGCCTTCATGCAACAGAGAAATAAGGCCTACCTAATCCTGCGGTGTCAAAGGGCTAAGAATTAACTACGATCAGTGCTAATCTCATCGCGAGAACTTTCCCTTTTTTAAGTTTTCTTTAATGATTCAAATCACTGGGTGATTAGGCATGATGCAAATGGCGCTCCCTGAAGAATGTCGCTAAATGGTTCTTCTTTTCCTCCCGATTCTAAAATTGGATCTGCCATGTTACCTAGAATAAAAAAAGCCTCTAATTCCCCACCTTATTTCGCTTCGCCTCTCCTCATCCCTTCTGGCCAATGCCCCCTCACCCTTCCCCCTTCCATGACACGGTCTCCAGGCAGCATTCAAAATGGGCTTCACTCAGGTGCGAACAATGAAACCATTTTTAATTACATTCACAAGTCGAATCTGTCCCATGCCTAAAAAAAGGCTACTTAATTCTTATGCCTACTTTTTATTAGGGCTTAATTAAATGAAGCTTTGGGTTTCTCTTCCTGTCTTCATATTTCCTTTTGGGTTTCTATTCCTGTCTTCATATTTCCTGACTTATAGAAAATCGGATCCTTATTGCGTGGGACCTATACTTTAAATCGACTCTGACTCCCACTGACTATTACTTAATCTTCCTCTACAAAAGGACATAAATTTCCCCTCCTACCAAAATCCATTGCCTTTATTCCCCTCTTAAAACTCACCTTTACTCCCGCTGGTAATGAGCCCTACTTCAAAAACGGATGCTCCCATATTACAAACAAGAGGACCTCATTGTCTCTACTATTTTAATTCATCATTGCACGTTTATTATATTCTTCTGTCCATTACCCTTAGCTCCCTTTTTCAAAACGGGATCGCCCGTGCCATAAAAATGGAATTTTATCGACGCTCCGCTCTCTTTCTCTACCCAACGTCCTCAATACAAGGTTAATGTAGAAAAAAAAGTATACTTTCAATGGCACAATTCAGGTCCGGTGTCATCGGCATCAATCGTTAATTATCCTCTATTGATGAGATGACTTGTCATAAAAATTGAGCGAGCTCCAAATGATAGACTTTTGACAGCGTCGAGCTACGATGCATAATTTGCTCTCTCTCTCTCTCTCTCTCTCTCTCTCTCTCTCTTACCTAGCATTGTTGCATTTTTATTCTTGTTTTGATATCAACAATTATTGAGTAATAATTCTTAATGATTTATACTTTGTGTTTTGATAAAATATGCTCCAAAAACACCGCACTCACATAAATACTTGTCTCCGTATATATACTGTATATACACATATATATGTATATAAATATATATATATGCATATATATACATATATGTATATATATATATATATATACATATATATATATATATATATGTTGTACAGTATATTGTATGCTTATATATATATATATATATATGTGTGTGTGTGTATATATATATATATACACACATATATATATACAGTATTTATATATATGTATATATACAAATATATACATATAATATATATATATATATATATAAATATATGTATATATAAATTAATATATACATATATATATATATATATACAGTAAATATATATATATATATATATATATACATATATATATATATACTGTATATATATATATATATATATCTATCTATATATATATATATATATATATAATGTGTGTGTGTGCTGAAGCATTACAACTTACGCAACACAGAGTACAAACAAAGCTGGTCTTTGTTTATGCGTGCGTTCATGTGTTCGTCAAAGAGAACAGAGCTACTGTGATGGTGGGCTATGCAACATGTGTTTTCGCCTACTCATGACATTATGTAATTATGACTAGTCACGTATGCCAATTACCAAGCAGACAAAACATCCAGAGTTGCGTGACATGACATTGACGTCACGTCTCAAACGCGTCTTCATTTTTTTTTGTGTTCTTGAGGGAATTCGTTGTAGGGACAATTGCAGGGTTGCCATTCGTACGATAATTATCGTACATGTACATTATTTTAGGTCCAGTACGATGTACGATACATACCTTAGGTATATACAAATGTGTGTGTGTTTGATTAAACAATTATACTAAAATACCTTGAAATAAGTTATATATGTTACTCCTTAATAATCATGTTGAAGTGTGTACGATAATTTCGGTTAAAAGCCGATAATTTTAAGGTTCATGTACGATAATCCAGATGAAATAATCTGGTAACCCTGGACAATTGTCTCTGTGTTTAATGCGGAAAGGGCACCGAGTGAGCTACATGGGCTGTTTGCTTAACACCAATAATTCCTCTCCCCTTAACAACAAGGGGTTGACTTTAGAGAAAAAGAAAATGGCTCTGAGTTTTATATAAAAAAAATTATCTCTTGTGTAGAAAACTTCCTCAACATCTGGGTACTTCATATATCCACTTACTCATAAACAACACACACACATACACATACACATACTCACATATATATATATATATATATATACATATATATATATATATATATATATATATTCAAGATGCGTAGTCCTTCGGCCCAAGATTGCATTTTCTTTAAGACAGAATACGTCCTATCTCTCACTGGAGCTGTTTTAGTCCGAAACCCTTCTCTTCGCATTCAGGTTGGCCTAGGCACCAGCCACCCGGTGAGATACCACCGCAAGACTGGGCCACATAATATACCTCTCTGGCTACGGCTCACTTTTCTTTTTCCTACACATACACCGAATAGACTGACCTATTCTTTAAACATACTCCTCTTTCCTTAGACACCTGATAACATTATGATTATCGAAGAATTCTCTTCACTCAAGGGGTTAACTACTGTACTGTAATTGTTGACTGGCTACTTTCCTTTTGGTAAGGGTAGAAGACACTCTTAAGTTATGATAAGCATCACTTCTAGGAGAAGGACACTCCAAAATAAATCCACTGTTCTCTAGTCTTGGGTAGTGCCAAAGCCTCTGTACTATGGTCTTCCACTTTCTTGGGTTAGAATTTTCTTGCTTGAGGGCACACTCAGGCACACTATTATATCTATTTCCTTGTTTCTTTTCCTCACTGGGCTATTTTCTCTGTTGGAGCCCTTGGGTTTATAGCAACCTGCTTTTCCAACGTATTGTGGCTTAGCTAGTAATAATAACAATAATAATATGAAACTAGATACTCTTACTAAAGTTCTTGAATTATATTCATCCTCTGTTAATATCATTCTGCCTTCTGTTTCTTCTTTTAATTTACTCTTGGGTACCCCCATTCATTCTTCTGCCTACCCGTACATGATCTTCTGTCATAAAACTGTGCTTCAAATAATGTTTTTAATGTTTGTTTAATAAATCTATTGATTTTCGTTTCATTTGCCTGCTCTCCTATAGCTCCAATCACAACGTGTTGACTCCATGATCCCAGCACAGAATTCTTCATACACCACATTAACTCTTTCCACCGGTGTTTTTTTAAACTTTTATCCACACTTCCTTCATTTTCCCTCATATGTTAAACTTATTCTTTCTTAAAAAAAAACATACTTGTGTTACTACCTGTCTAGAGTTAAATTCTCCCTCTACCACTCGTATCTATTCTAACTTTCACTTCTACTATATACAGTAATGATCTTTCGTTGCTCCATCCACTAATCTTACCATTACGTTCACACAAAAGCACAATTTAAAAACTAATTCCTCACCCTTTTTTCATATACACTCTAGATATTCTTTGAAACATTAAATTTCAGCAATTTAGCCATTTCCAAAACAAAATTCCACAATTCTACCCAAACCTCAAAATAATGCAACTTGTTGCTCTATTAAATCTTTTTTTTTTTTTTTTTTTAATCTAAATCCCCTTCCCTTCTTATCTTCATGCCTAGACAAGTGCAGATTCGGATTGTCCTCCAAATACACACCCCTGTTCCATTCATTAGGTATTACATTTTCTACCATGCTACAGTCAGTCCTACCACCATCATCTTTGGACTAAAAAACACACACTTGCACACACAGCTAGACATACATGTACACATGCATACATTCTCTCTCTCTCTCTATATATATATATATATATATATACACACACACACACATATATATATATATAATGCGTGTGCGTAGTCCTGACGAAGAATCGTATAAAAAGGTGATTCGAAACATCAACAAATATTAAATTCTATATATATATATATATATATATATATAAATTATAAATATATGTATACACTATATATATATATATATATACCACGACCATCCGAGAAAAATAATATATTAACATGGAACAAATTCTGAGCGAATTTCGCAAATACTTAGAGAGAGAAGCCATTCACTTAGACCACGTAATTAAATTATTTGTTACTTTAAATTCGAATCCAAAAGCCCGAGAATTGACTCGAACTAACGGATCGTGTCGTGGTTTGCCTCTCTTAGCTGCAGGGTTGCCATTCGTACGATAATTATCGTACATGTACGATTATTTCGGGTCCGGTACGATGTACGATATATACCTTGGGTATATACAATGTATGGGTGTGTGTGTTTGATTAAGCAATTATACTAAAATACCTTGAAATAAGCTATATATGTTACTCCTTAATAATCTTGTTCCAAGTGTGTACGATAATTTAGGTTGATAAAACAATAATTTTAAAGTTCATGTATGATAATCCAGTGGATTTGGTAACCCTGCTTAGCTGTCTGTCACGTTGCTTT
>NC_090765.1:27832499-27837499 GCF_036898095.1 Palaemon carinicauda
ATATATATATATATATATATATATATATATATATATGTGTGTGTGTGTGTGTGTGTGTGTGTGTGTGTGTGTGTGTGACAACAACAAATGGAGCAGTATAAGTCCACGGCAGGACAAAGGCCTCAGAGATGTCCTTATTCACGTCTGGGGTTTGGCCAGTTTACCTCACCACCTTGACCACTGCGTTAAGTGTGTGTGTGTGTGTGTGTGTGTGTGTGTGTGTGTGTGTGTGTGTGTGTGTGTGTGATCTTGAGTACTGAACCTATTCACAAATTCACATACAGATAAAAAGACACTGGCCACACAATAAATTCCAAAATACACAAAACAGAAAAATAGGTACAGTAGTGAGGATTGAACTTACTAGTGAGATAAGGGGAACAACTCGGTACAAAACCATGGAAATGACCACGGAACACAATGTACATCTCATTGCCATGGTCCAAGAATTCCCAAATCGATTCAATTCTCAAAGAAAAAGTAGAATGTAATTAGGGGAAAATAATGCTTTCGAAATAGACCGAGAAAAATAATGCTTTCGAAATAGACCGAAAAAAAAATGCTGGCATAAAGGGTAAAAAGATTTACAAAGATAATCAATGTTGCCTCAATTCATAAGTATCATTAATAAGTTTAGGATTTACATAGGGTTTCCCTTATCTTCACCCATATTCAAGCATATTTTACTTTATAGGTGCTTTGAAATTTAAGCGCCTATGTAAAAAGTGTTTTATTACATTTCCTTAGGACACTACAATTCTAATACTCTGTAATCGTTGTAAATTTTCCTTCAGAAGGATAAGTCGTTACTAGATTTATTTGCTATATACATATACATACATACATACATATATATATATATATATATATATATATATATATATATATATATATATATATATATATATATATATATATATATATATATATATGATAAATTTATCATTAATTGAATGCCAAGTAACAAACTACCAATTAGCTACAATGGTGAAGATGGGTTGATTTCAATTCTAAGTACAAAATACCTGAATTCGACAGGTATAAGTACAGGAGAATTGTCATTGACTTTTAGCTTTCTTCGTGGCCAAGTGGCTTAGTCACTGTCTATACAAGCTTGCCGACCAGGGTTCGATTCCCGGCCGGAGCCAAGCTCTTGTCTTTGTGTGATTTCGCCTGGGGCTCTGATCCCAAGGTCGTTAAGAGAATCCAGACATTAATGTATCAAAAATATATATGGCTTATTTGAATATATATATATATATATATATATATATATATATATATATATATATATATATACTATGTAAACATACGTATGTATACTTATATATATATATATATATATATATATATATATATATATATATATATATATATATATATATATATATATGTACATATATACATGCGTGTGCGTATGTTTACATATAATCTTTATTTACATATTACAGGCACCATACACCTTTTTCTTTTTGGAAGGAGTTGTCACCAGAAAGATAAAGCATTCTGATTTCCTAACAGGGAACTCCGGGCAACGTAGCTAACCCATCGTCATGTTCTTATACTCAGTAGACGTTAGTTGAGAACAACCAACGAACCTAGCAAACGTTAGTCGACGGCTGCATTTCACAACCACGTCACCGATCTATTTACGACTTCCAAAGCGGAAAATGGCAAAGGTAATATAAGCAAGAACATAACAAACTATCACTTGCTATCACAGTAGCAAGTTCGTCAGAATGAGGGGGCAAATCAGATGCTAATTACCGTGTACTTTCGTGCAATTGCTACACATTTTCAAGGTACCCTGTGCTTGGAAATGTGCAGCAATTACACGAAAGTACTCGGTACTTAGTTTTTATTTTTTCTTCTTTGTGGACAATTTGCGATGATAATATATATATACATATATATATATATATATATATATATATATATATATATATATATATATATATATATATATATATATATATATATATATATATGCAGTATAAGAAAAATATAAATCTTTATTTTAATCATATAAAACAAGATATTATTACTATGACCATTATGTTTTTCCTTATCATTATCATAACCAAATAAAATCCATCAGGATTTCTATTTTTAGATATATCAAAGTTCACGTACGTAAATGACCAAATAACTATTCATTTACGGTATCACAAAAGTCTAAATGATTGAGAATTTCCCGTTTAAACTACGACATATAGACTAATAAACCGCAGCCAACAGTTTTCTGCCTCAGTAAACTTCTTACAAAACTACTTTTGCAGGTATTCGAAAGCCAACAAACCTGCAAGAGTCAGTCGCGTTCATTTCAAAAGCAAGACGACAAGACGACTCAATAAAATGTTCTTAATAGCAGTCCTCTGTCTTTAAGACGTCCCCAAGTACGGGTAATTTCCTACTCATCTAATTAGCGAAGAATAAAGAGAATAAAGATGAATAAGTGGCGGAAGCCATGACTGCATGAGCGAACGCGAATGAACTGTGCGATCTGTGGACAGAGAAGATGAGCTGGGATTCGATTTTTTATAGCAAAGCGCTTTATGGCGGTCTACAGTCTATTTGTTTCCGTTTGGATACGCAGTTCTGACTTCGGTTTCTGCAAGCCAGACAAATCGAACAAGACGGAACAGAAATTCATCTCATCGTAATTCGTAAACAAACACACTCATTTATATTTTTTCATTTATACATACATATACTGTATATATATATATATATATATATATATATATATATATATATATATATATATATATGTGTGTGTGTGTGTGTGTGTGTGTGTGTGTGTGTGTGTGTGTGTGGGTATGAATGCATATGTATCAGTGGGTCCAGATATGTATATAAGTATGTAACAAGTAACCCCGTTTGTTCGTATGTCCGTTTAAGAACGTCTCACCTAGAGCAAGACTCGGGGTCTTGCACTAGGGCAGCCGTAAAGCAACTAACCCCTCACAGCAAGTACCTAATTATCAAGTAAGTAAATCACAGCTTAAGACAAAAGTGGCAGAACGGGTTTTCGTGAAATATGCTCATGTAATGCAATCCAGAAGACTATTCCCCTCCGATTAACAGCGAGTATTGTGAAATGAGACAGCTAGACTCATATCTTTCTTATCCTGCCTGTGACCCACAGCAGCAGAAAAACTGTTCGATGTTTAATTCACTGCTTGGTAAGACTGGATTTATAAATCTGGTCTATATAGCCCAGGTTGAGGGGGGGGGGCAGAGTTATACTATGAAGTAACGGTTAAAAGAGGCTGGACAGCAAGAATTAAGAAAGGAAACATGAACAAAGTTTAAGTAGTAAGATATAAAACAAGGGCAGCTAGCAACAAAAAGAAAGCTGCAAAGACCTGAAGTAAAGTCTACAGTACACCATGCAAGGTATACTGATGGCAATACCCCCTATACAGACGCCTTGAGTGACCTGAGGCTTAACAGCTCTCACTGAACAGGCTAATACATCTTTCACCTCATCCTCTGATCAAACTTAGATTGCAAATCTCAAGGAGTAAAGTTGCTAACCCTCTGTCCTTTCCAATGGTTTCAACATAACCTGGTGCCCATTAATAAAGTTGTGAAAGCATTTTAAAATACAATTAAAAAAAAAGGTATGCTTAGTATATAAACCTAGAAAGCCTTTGAAAGGGAAGGCCTATAAGGGGGTGGTAAGGTCAGCTATGCTGTATGGTTTAACCAGGAAGCAAGATGCAGAGATGGAAGTTGCAGAAATTAAAATTTTGAGGTCCTTACTAGCGGTAACGAGAAAGCATAAAATCAGAAATAATTTAATTACAGGAACGCACTTGTGGATCAGTTTGGAAAGAAAGCAAAAGGAGCAAGACTATGGTGGTTCGGAAATGTGAAGAGAAGGAGTGAAGAGTATTTTGGAAGGAGGAGGATAAACATGGAGCCATCAGGAGGAGAGGAAGGTTTACGAGAGATTTATGGATTCAATAAGAGAAGATATTTTGGCTGTTGGCATGACAGAGAGGGATTGAGTGGTTAGAATAAGATGAGGACCAATGATCCGCAGTGGTTAGCCCTAAATGGGAGAAGCCGAAATGAAAATATCTTAAATAACTATGACAGAATACCAGTAAAAGCAATTGGTAAAAAGTCTGATCAGAGAGTTTTAAGAAAATGCGTCAATATGCAGAAAATGAAGGATAACAAGTGGATAAAAAGGATACGAAAGGTTTCAGTGGAGAGGAACGGGAAACCAGGATTGCTGGCCTATATGTGTGGAACAGGTGATGGAACAGAAGGTATTGTTAAACCAACTTTCCTTTAGGGAAATGTTATGGTTGTTGAATGCGAAACAAACTACCAAAGGTTGAAGCTGTTAAGATGATTGGTTTGTGTAGTATATATATATATATATATATATATATATATATATATATATATATATATATATATATATATATATATATATATATATATAGCCGACATCAACAAATTAAATAAAACAAAAAGGGGACCTCTACTCTCTACGTTCCTCCCAGCCTGACAAGGGACTCAACCAACTTCAGCTGATACTGCTAGGGTGCCACAGCCCAACCTCCCCCGTTATCCACCACAGATGAAGCTCCATAATGCTGAATCCCTTACTGCTGCTACCTCCGCGGTCATCTAAGGCACCGGAGGAAGCAGCAGGGCCTACCGGAACTGCGTCACAATCGCTCGCCATTCATTCCTATTTCTAGCACGCTCTCTTGCCTCTCACATCTATCCTCCTATCACCCAGAGCTTTCTTCACTCCATCCATCCACCCAAACCTTGGCCTTCCTCTTGTACTTCTCCCATCAACTCTTGCATTCATCACCTTCTTTAGCAGAAAGCCATTTTCCATTCTCTCAACATGGCCAAACCACCTCAACACATCCATATCCACTCTAGCTGCTAACTCATTTCTTACACCCGTTCTCACCCTCACCACTTCGTTCCTAACCCTATCTACTCGAGATACACCAGCCATACTC
>NC_090765.1:27839999-27857499 GCF_036898095.1 Palaemon carinicauda
GTAATAATTGATAGGGTAAGAAATGTGAATATGTAAAGTACAGCAGTTACAAATTAGCGAAGGTAGATGCCCTGGGAGCCAAGACAATATATACGATCAACCTGCCATGGCATGCTGTAAAGTTTTGTTGTGGTTTCTTTTTAAGACTCTTACTCTAAAGATCATTTACGAGTGGTCAACTGGAAAATATTTGACTGAATTCGAACAAACCAGCACTAAATGTAAGCATGTTTTGGTGGCCTCAGGGCAATTAAAAATACAAGTGGTGATGATATAGATCACAATGATCATCATTTATCTGATAGTTATCATACTATGTCCAAAACGCAGTGGACTCTTGGTAAGGTTTTTGCAAGGTTTTACCTATTTAGGATTCACCACATATATCAATTATTTTAATAAATAATGTTTTTGCAGCATTTTTTCTTTATCTCAACATTTTCAATGTTATTCACACAAAAAAGCAGCAGCAACAAGAAAAGGAGCAACAGGAGCAGCATTAAGAAGAGACTCAGAGATGAAACAACAATTGGTGAGGAACAATTTGGATTCATGCCTGGAAGAGGGACTGTACAGGCAATATTTGCTTTGAGGCAGATGAGAGGAAAACATCGGGAGAAACAGAAAGGATTACATATGGTCGTTGTTGACCTGGAGAAGGCATATGATCGAGTACCACGTCACAAGCAGTGGAGATGTATGAGAGAAAAGGGAGTCCCTGAGAAATACGTAAGAATCACCCAAGTTATGTATGAGAGGGCAGAAACAAATGTTAAGAGCAGTATAGGCCTAACAGAAAGTTTCCCAGAAAATGTGGGACTACATTAGGGTCTGCATTGAGCCCGTACCCATTTGTTCTGGTCATGGATGTAGTAACACAAGGTATTAGAGATCAGTCTCCTTGGTGTATGCTTTTTGCTGATGATTTTATACTGTGTAGCACTTGGCGAAAGGTAGTAGAAGAGAAACTGGAGGAGTGGAGAAGAGAAATGGAAAATAGAAGATTGAAAATCAGCAGGAAAAAGACAGAGTATTTTAGTTTGAAAAATAGGAAGAATGGGGATGTTAGTTTGCAAGGGGAGAGATTGAAAAGAGTTGAAATGTTCAAGTATTTAGGATCAACAGTTGCAGAGAATGGTGAACTGGGGACAGAAATAAACCAAAGAATACAAGCATGATGGAAGAATTGGAAAAAAGTGCGTGGAGTGCTATGTGACAGGAAAATAGGGATTAAGTTGAAAGGCAAAGTACACAGGACAGTTGTGAGACCGGAAATGATGTATGGAGCGGAGACGTGGGCAATAAAAAAGTCAGAAGAGAAGAAACTGGATGTGGCAGAGATGAGAATGTTGAGATGGATGTGTGGGGTGACAAGAAGAGATAAGATACAGAATGAGGCAATTAGGGGTACCACAGGAGTTAAAGAACTATCAGATAAGATCCAAGAAAGTAGACTGAGGTGGTATGGTCATGTCATGAGAAGAGATGAACAGTATATTGGGAGGAGAGTGATAGAAATTGAGGTACAGGGAACGAGAAGGAGAGGGAGACCAAAGCGAAGGTGGATGGACTGTATCAAGGATGACCTTCAATCAAAGGGATTAACCGGTGATGAAGTGTGGGACAGAGGTAGATGGAGAACGCTGGCCAGAAACATCGACCCCACATAAAAGTGGGAAAAGATGCAGACAAAGAAGTTATACTGTGTAGCACTAGGCGAGAGGTAGTAGAAGAGAAACTGGAGGAGTGGAGAAGAGAAATAGAAAATAGAGGATTGAAGATCTGCAGGAAAAAGACAGAGTATTTGAGACTGAAAAATTGGGAGAATGGGAAAGTTAGTTTACAAGGAGAGAGAATGAAAAAACTGGAAAATTTCAGGTATTTAGGATCAACAGTTGCAGAGGATTGTGATCTAGGGGCAGAAATAAACCATAGATTACAAGCAGGATTGAAGAATTGGAAAAAAAGTGCGTGGAGTACTATGTGACAGGAAAATGGGGATTAAGTTGAAAGGTAAAGTACACAGGACCATTGTGAGACCGGCAATGATGTATGGAACGGAGATTTAGGCAATAAAGAAGACAGAAGAGAAGATGGATGTGGCAGAGATGAAAATGGTGAGATGGATGTGTGGGGTGACAAGAAGAGATAAGATACAGAATGAGGTAATTAAAGGTATCACAAGAGTTAGAGAACTATCAGATAAGATCCAAGAAAGTAGACTGAGGTGGTATGGTCATGTCATGAGAAGAGATGAACAGGATATTGGAAGGAGAGTGATGGAAATGGAGGTACAGGGAACGAGAAGGAGAAGGAGACCAAAGCGAAGGTGGATGGACTGTATCTAGGATGACCTTCGATCAAAGGGATTAACCGGTGATGAAGTGTGGGACAGAGGTAGATGGAGAACGCTGGCCAGAAACATCGACCACACATAAAAGTGGGAAAAGATGCAGACAAAGAAGAAGACTGGCCCTGTAGATAGAGGAAGCTAAGGTTCTTCTAGTATGCTATGTTCCTTGATGAAGAGGTACAAACTCCTTCTCATGTGAACATTAGGGTTGGTACTTCCCCTGTAGATAGAAGAAGTTAAGGTTCTTCTAGTATGCTCTATTCCTTGATGAAGAAATACAAACTCCTTCTCCTGTGAACATAAGGGTTGGTACTGGCTCTGGAGATAAAAAGAAGCTAAGGTTCTTCTAGTATGCTACGTTCCTTGATGAAGAGGTACAAACTCCTTCTCATGTGTACAAAAGGGTTGGTACTGACCCTGTAGATAGAAGAAGTTAAGGTTCTTCGAGTATGCTATGTTCCTTGATGAAGAGGTATAAACTCCTCCTCATGTGAACATATTGGTTGGTACTGGCTCTGTAGATAGAAGAAGCTATGGTTCTTCCAGTATGCTATGTTCCTTGATGAAGAGGTACAAACTCCTTCTTAGGTGGAAGGAACAAGTTAAGGGACTATGAAAGAAGGAAATAAAAGGGACATTTTTTTTTTTTTTTTTTTTTTTTTTTTTTTGAAGGAAATGTCCTTTGATGAAGAAGTTCAAGTCTACATCATCGGGTAAAGGATGGACTCAGTTGGAAGGAACAAGTTGAGGGACTATATATGAAATTTTCCATATCATGTTTATCTTTAATGGTCTCTTATTTACAGTCATGTATATTGTTCTAAATGTGATTTCATTAGTGGTTTTACGAAACTATGATGGGTAAAGAAGCATGAATGATTAGCCAAAAATAGGTTTTATTTTACAGGCACTTCAGTTGCTGTATATTGAATGTTTATGACAATGTACAATTTCGCATCAAACATATGTTGAAAGACTATTTTTTTACATGCAAAATCTTTAACTGCTATCACTTAACATACTTAGTAAAGAACAAATATGCACATATTCACTGACTACATGCATGACACAGACAACAGTATGGGCCTATTGAGTGCAGTATGGAATGAAATAAACGTATAGTGTTATTTAGAACTGAGCAGTATATTTTTTAGGTTGTCCATCTCTTAGGCTTATGTTAGGGTTCAGAAATATGGAAAATATGCACCAATCTTTTACCAGCACACCATGAATGGTTTAGCCCTGTGGCTCCCAGAGGAAAATGTATGAATCCGAGTGAGATGAGAAGGTTCCGTCATGTGGAAAGAATGAACGACATGAGGTTAGTGAAAAGTGTCAAGTTTATAAGTTCTATGAGGTAGGAAGAGAGGGATGCTTAATAGATGGCTTGAATAGGAGTGTCAACAAGAGATCAATACATTGCCTAAGAGTCGTCTGTGTAAGTGTATGAAGAGACTAAGATTGTGGATGTCTTCATTCAAAATGAGGTTTTTTTCTACGATTGCGCACTGTAAGGGTGAATATGGGGGTGACTATTTTTCTGGGACTAACCCATGCTAAGAGAAATTTCTTAAATGTTATGCATATACTGTATATATTTCAATTTATGCCATACTTCATTAGCTGACATTTCAAGACAGTCAATATAACATTTTAAAAGCTATAAAATTTCAATGCAATTACAGTCTAGGGCAGGGCTACTCAACTGGCGGGCCGCGGTCCGAATCCGGACCTTCTGAGTGTTGTAGTTGGACCCCAGGCCCCAGCAAAAAGCAAAATGTGCAATTTCTCTCACTAAATTCTTATTGTATTTTGATTTTTTTTAATTTGAAAATTCATTTTATTTTCTGAGAGGGAATGTTCATATCCTGTTTTGTATTAAAAGGGGTATTTTTTTATTATTAAAATACCATAATATGAAACAGTATTTAATTTTAGAACTCTCAATTTCAGTTGTTTTTATAGAGAAAAACATTCAAGTCTTGCTATACTTTAGGTATAAAATTTAATACTCTTATTTCCACGTTTTGAAAATATGTATAAATAAAACAAACAGTGAATATGAAATTAATAAAAATCATGGTTTACTACCCTGTTCTCGAATTGGTTGTTTTATTTTCATGATTTCATGTAATAAAAAATTCTGGACCTATGTATACAGTGGAACTTATCTAACTGGACCTTTCCTCATAATAGTTGAGTAGCCATGGTCTAGGGTATAAAAATCTGAATTAAATCACAAAGTTGAAGTACGTAAGAAAAACTATTACGACGTAAAACAATACATTTTATGCGAGAAGGAAAAGCTGAGTCATATATATATTAATACATGCAAATATGTATATACAGTATATACCATGTATATAATTACAACTACTACTTCCTGTCTAGTACAGTGGTAATGCAATCGCCTAGCATTCGCATGGCAGCAGATCGATCCCCGCCAAGGACCGTGAGTTTAAGCTGTTTACTGGGGAGGTCACTGCTGTGGTTGGGCGTGGTGCCCAACCACAGCAGTGACCTCCCCAGTGGGGGGGGGATTGCCCGGCTGACGTTCTGGTGAGCATCTATTCTGATGAAACTGGAACTGAAACCAGACAACTTTAACTTAAACTTTAGAAATCCAGCACTCAAGCAGATTTTTTAACTTTAGAAATCCAGCACTCAAGCATATTTTGCAGATTTCTTCTTGCTTTCGAAATTTGGTTCCCCATGTGAATTACAAATAAGGATGTTTCATATCATTACAAATTGGGTTCGTAAGCTAACCATGAAACTGAAACGGATAGTCCTCTTATTACAGTACAAGCGGAAGGAAATTGTTGTTAAAAAAAAACCTTGTAGGCAAGTCAAACGAAAATACGCATAACCAAGTTTGTTTCAATGGATTATTATATCTTATATATTCTTATCAACGATTCCTCCCAAGCCCCATTTCGTTTACCTACAAGTTATAGAGTACATTTTTGTAAAACACTTTATCTTACTGTTTCCGCATTTTATTTTTTTATTTTTATTTTTTTTTTTGAAATATCTAAACTTTAATTGCAAGTGAATAAAACAGTAGCTTCAACAATAATTCATCTTATATATCCAATTTCCCTGTCAAGAAATTCATAACGAAAGTACAAAAAATCTACCTGGGAAGGAGGGAAATCTACAACGCAAATTTCCATTAACACTCTGAATTACCAACGATATCTTCGAGTCACTACTGAATGTTGAACCTAGTTAACATGTCCTGACTTTCCTACATTGTCGTTAAATGAGAGAGAGAGAGAGAGAGAGAGAGAGAGAGAGAGAGAGAGAGAGAGAGAGAGAGAGAGAGAGAGAGATGGTTATAATACTTTACTGCTGTCCTTCAAGTATTTTCGACGGTGTCATAGTTAATTAGGGTAATTCCTGTGATGGGAGGAGTGGAGAAAAGAACACGATAAATAGCTTAAATGCTGCCATTATGTAATAAAAGACAAGGCCGCAAGTTGTGCATTGTGAGAAAAGTCTAAATATGAACGTTGACAAAAGTAACATTAGGAGAATAATCAGGAGTTAGGTCAGTCGATTGCTAGAAGTCGATAATCTACTCGAGTGGGTGAGAGATTTTATGCTAAATGTGAAGAAATTAGTCAAAATAGGAAAAACGACACACACACACACACACACACACACACACACACACACACATATATATATATATATATATATATATATATATATATATATATATATATATATATATATATATATATATATAATATATATATATATATATATATATATATATATATATATATATATATATATATATATATATATATATATATATATATATATATATATATACGTGTGTATAAGATATGTAGAGGTCAATTAAATGGGTAACCTAATGTTTTTCTGCTCCTCAAGACTGACAAGGGAAAATAAGAATAGGAAGAAAAGGTGATACTTAATTGTGAAAGAACAGACATACTCACGTCTTGAAAAATGGGCGGTCAAGTTTCTAGAAACGGATACACGTGGAGAATGTCACAGTTCAGTTTATAAGAGGGAAAGAAACCAAGACCTATGCTGTAGGTCTTGGAAAGAAACGGTCGCCGAAAAGGAATTCGGGGACGTCTGATTTCCACACAGGAAAATAGGGAAACCGTTGGCCTCGGAAACCATCAGGGAGTTGGTCGGCTCGTCGCCAGGCGGTGGAGCTTTATAAATAACCTCAACATCTACAGTACACATACAGAATAAAAACAAATAAACAAAAATAAAAAAAAAAAACAATGGAAAGAAAGAGCAGGCGCGTACAAAAATAGTCTAAATGCGACAAAGCTCCAAGGCCCCTCATTCAGCTATAGCTCCTTCACTTTACTTCCATACTAAGGGCTGCTTTCCTAGTCCTATCACTCAGAGGAACCCTACTCTACAGGACCTACACGTTCAGTTTATCGCATAGTCTTTGGTATTTTGCATATCACACTGCATGACTGGTATTTATTGTCAAATCCATATTACTTTGAGCACACGTCTCTTCAGTTTCTTATTGATCAAAACATTTCTCATTTATCAATTCTCGAATTTGAATTGTTTTATTACCAACAGAATGGATATTTACATAGCTGCTATTCATAACATCCTTAAATATCCGTGACCAGTATTTTCTGCTAATCTCTCCAATTCCAAATCAGATCAATCGATTAACGGAAAGTAAATATTATTATTATTATTATTATTAATTGCGAAGCTACAACCCTAGTTGGAAAAGCAGAATGCTATAAGCCCAGGGGCTCCAACAGGGAAAATAGCCCAGTGAGGAAAGGAAACAAGGAAGAAATAAATATTTTAAGAATAATGATAAAATAAATATCTCTTACGTAAACTAAAAAAACTTTAACAAAACCTGAGGAAAAGAAATTTGATAGAATAGTGTGCCCGAGTGTACCCTCAAGCAAGAGAACTCTAACCCAAGATAGTGGAAGACCATGGTACAGAGGCTATGGCACTACCCAAGACTAGAGAAAAATGGTTTGATTTTGGAGTGCCCTTCTCCTAGAAGAGCTGCTTACCATAGCTAAAGAGTCTCATCTACCCTGACCAACAGGAAAGTAGCCACTGAACAATTACATTGCAGTAGTTAACCCCATGGGTGAAGAAGAACTGTTTGGTAATCTCAGTGTTGTAAGGTGTATGAGGACAGAGGAGAATCTGTAAAGAATAGGCCAGACTATTTGGTGTATGTGTAGGCAAAGGGAAAGTGAACCGTAACCAGACAGAAGGATCCAATGTAATACTGTCTGGCCAGTCAAAGGACCCCATAACTCTCTAGGGGTAGTATCTCAAAGGGTGGCTGGTGCCTTGGCCAACCTACTACCTAACTCCGAGGTTATAAGTGTAAGTGATAGAGAATGGTATGGGAGTAAATAAAGAAATAACATGGTAGGCTGAATCACCGGCAGACGCATGACAGGCTATTTGTCAAGGAGGAAAAGAATAGGCGAGATGGAACAGCACCCTGAGGAGAACAACCATAGAATGGACAAAGGAGTAGATACATTATCATCACCAGAAGGCAGAAAGCTAAAAATGAGACGAGAGAGAGCCATGAGTGACTTGGCTGGAGGATTAATTTCTGAAGACTGGAGTTTAGTGACGACGGTTATCGACGCTGTGTTTATTGTGAGAGAAGATTCTAGTTATAAAAACCACAATTATTATCCTCAGAGATACTGAAAGTAACAACAAAAGATAGTTATAAAAACCACACTTATTATCCTCGGAGACACTGAAAGTAACAACAAAAGATACTTATAAAAACCACAATTATTATCCTCAGAGATACTGAAAGTAACAACAAAAGACAGTCATAAAAACCACAATTATTATCCTCAGAGATACTGAAAGTAACAACGAAAGATAGTTATAAAAACCACAATTATTATCCTCAGAGATACTGAAAGTAACAACAAAAGATAGTTATAAAAACCACAATTATTATCCTCGGAGATACTGAAAGTAACAACGAAAGATAGTTATAAAAATCACAATTATTATCCTCGGAGATACTGAAAGTAACAACAAAAGATATAGTTATAAAAACCACAATTATTATCCTCAGAGATACTGAAAGTAACAACAAAAGATAGTTGTAAAAACCACAATTATTATCCTCAGAGATACTGAAAGTAACAACGAAAGATAGTTATAAAAACCACAATTATTATCCTCAGAGATACTGAAAGTAACAACAAAAGATAGTTATAAAAACCACAATTATTATCCTCAGAGATACTGAAAGTAACAACAAAAGATAGTTATAAAAACCACAATTATCCTCAGAGATACTGAAAGTAACAACAAAAGATACTTATAAAAAACCACAATTATTATCCTCAGAGATACTGAAAGTAACAACAAAAGATAGTTATAAAAACCACAATTATTATCCTCAGAGATACTGAAAGTAACAACAAAAGATAGTTATAAAAACCACAAATATTATCCTCTGAGATACTGAGAGTAACAACAAAAGATACTTAAAAAAACCACAATTATTATCCTCAGAGATACTGAAAGTAACAACAAAAGATTCACCAAAATTCTTATGACGACTAATCGCCAGTAGGCCACGAGAGGCCAACAATGTATTTTGGTTAAAAGGGAATTTGTATTGTAACATGCTTAGACTAACTGGGAGATATGTTATCTGAATGTCAGAAAGGATGAATGCAAGTTAGGTGGGGGAGGCAGTGTTTACCGGAAGCCAACAAACTACTAAGCATCATGCTGAACATTAATTGTATAACTTTAGAGGATTAAAGCTGATTGCTTTGTCCATATGATAAATTCTGCAGTTAAGTAAGATATTAGACGGTTCAATTTAACTTTTGCTGGTTTCTGTTTCAGAAAAACTCCCTTGGTTAATTTTTTTTTTTTTTTTTTTTTTTTTTTTTTTTTTTTTTTTAAAGAAAATGTACACGTTTTGTACTTATCTGTCATCTGCCGGACTCCCAAAATTTTCTTCAAACCCCAAACCCCCTCCATTTGGCAGACAACCTCCATATTCTAGAATCTAATGAAAAGGATATTCATGGAATTTGGGTTACACGGCGAAGTGCTTGAAACTGGATGGAGGGTGCCTAGGTACGCCAAGGGAGAATCCCAATGTCAGCTGAAACAAAGCTTACGGGACTGGACAGCAAGATGAAAGAAAGGACGTAGGAACAGAGGTAAACTAAGAGTAAAAAGAGGGTACAGACGGGGGTCAGGAGACGAATGTGCGCTGTAGACCCTTTGGTATTCCCAGGGTATTCCTTACCAGAGTCAATACAGATTATCTGTCTTGACTGTTCCTTACAACGCACTGCGTGAGGTTCATTGATGGCATATACCCTATCTCACCGCGTGATGGAATTTCAGGATATCTGAATAACCCTACATAACACTACACTGCCTAGAGAACTTTTGAGATCGGCATTAGCTACTTTCTAAATAGTCATATGTATATATATATATATATATATATATATATATATATATATATATATATATATATATATATATATATATATATACATATTAAAATGTTAAGAAATCTTGAAAGTTAATTTACATACAAAATAAAGACAAGTGCACAAGTGCACGAGAAAGTAAAGCCGATCTAAACACATATTGTCATAGACAATATCCTCGAGTTAAACATCCAAATCCATTTGCTGAGGTAGCAGCAGTAGGGGACTCAGCAGTATGAAGCTTCATCTGTGGTGGAAATGTGGGAGGTTGGGCTGTGGCACCCTAGCAGTACCAGCTGAACTCGGCTGAGTCCCTGGTTAGGCTGGAGGAACGCATAGAAATAGAGGTCCCCTTTTTTGTTTTGTTTCTTGTTGATGTCGGCTACCCACAAAATTGGGGGAAGTGCCTTTGGTATATGTATGTATGTATTTGCATACAGTGGGAGTAAAGACCATACAGACTATCGTTTATAAAATTACAATCATTATACCAATGTACCTCGAACGGATTCAACTCTGCAGACTTGAAAAGTTCAATAACGTGAATTCTTGGGAAACAAAGAAATTCTAATATATATATATATATATATATATATATATATATATATATATATATATATATATATATATATATATATATATATATATATATATATATACTGAGAGAGAGAGAGAGAGAGAGAGAGAGAGAGAGAGAGAGAGAGAGAGAGAGAGAGAGAGAGAGAGAGAGAGATTAAATGGCCCAACACAAGGGAGAATTAACGGAGGAAACTAAAGAAGGGAGGCTATTAAAAAACACAGATAACAGATGGTGGAGAAGAGTATCTTATGTTCGCGATAAACCTCAAAAAAGTTAAGAAAAAGCCAAGAAATTTTCTTGTGGAAACGTAAATATGTTGTGAAATCATAATTATAAGAGTTAATCTTAAGATTACAATAAAAAAACTAGCAACATGTCTAATTGCTATATTACCTATAATGAACGAAAATGTGATTGAAATAACTTTACAGCAACATTGTCGAAAAAAACGTAAATGAAAACACAGTAGCAGGAAAATGTCGTTCATGATATACAGTAAAAATGTTAGTACTAAACGTTGACGTAAATGAAAATTTCGACTGTCATCTGAAACAATTATTGCCCTTTCGAGAATTTTTTTGCACTGCAATAGATTAATGCAATCCTGACGCCCATGTTAATGTAAGGATTGAGGAAATTATTCATGCATTGAATGATGCACACCCATCAATTATGTGCATTACTGGATGCACTTTGCGTTGGCCAATCACTAATTTATGAGCCTAGTCTCAATCTTCGTGTCTACTGCGATATTCTTTGATTTATGCAATCCGCAAGTAAAGCAGATTGTTACTTCGAATAATTATTTCACAACTAATGGCTTGTTTGTCAGTAAACAATTCTAGCTAATGCTGATTGATGTCTGGGAGATGAGATGATCAATTAACGAACCATTAGTCAAACCGCCATGTCACATAGCTCTAACGGTATCACAGTTTCATTGGCCTATATGAAAATCAACCAGAAGTATTGTAAAAGGTTCATTTTAAAATCAACTTTGCTCCAACGAACGTTAATATTTTTTGATAAACATTTTTGTCAATTGGATACCGAAAAGACAGTAGATGTAAGGCTCTTCGTGAATTAAGCATTTAGAGAACCGCTTGCTGGATTATCCCATGAAGTCAGTTATGGAACCTAAGCCATTATTTCGATGTGCTGATAGTGGCTTTGAATAGTTGGTTTTATTATAGTTCCGGTCAGGACAAAATTTTTTATAAAAACTACTGTTTTTCCTTCAGAAAAACTTCCGTTTTCTTCGAAAAAGACATTAATTTTGGAGGCTAATAAAGTTGGTGAGATATACTCTAATATATCCCAGTTGGGAACCAGGTGTTTAAGGTGGGAAATGTAATGGGAAAAACACAAATAATGGTCAAACAAACATTTTCTTTACTATACATTATTTTCTGTGGAGCATAATAATTCCATGGACAAATACCAAAATTATCTGCATTGTTTATCATACATGGATAGGTCCATACGACTAAAGCTGATATAGTTTAATATTTCAATTGTTGTTATATGATAATAGTATTCTCGTCATGGATTTTTAAGCATGCACAGTACTAATTCATGATGTTTATGAATAATTTACCATCAAAGTGAATACAACATAAAATTCTATGTATCTGAATGCTACAATGAAGTGGATATCTTTTTGAGAAACCCAAATGAACACATTCAAATTGGTGGTCATAATGCACTGGTTCTAAGCGTTCTTACCTTAACGTAGCCTAGGTGAACATCCTATTACCGATACGAGGTGAAAGCTTGGTAAAGTGCAGTTGCTCACCAGATGCAGTGATCTAATATGAATATTTCGGATAAACTTTACGGCAGTGTTACTGTTATTCAAGTTTTGGTACAAATTCTGTCTTGTGTAGTCAACACCTTTCATAAAGCACAATGATTCTCGTGATTTTAATCAATTTTTGTTTACCTGGGTGACTATAGACTTGCTTCTCTTTATCTAACTATACGATTCGTGTCATAAAGTACGCAGTTCACACAAAAATATACGGAATTCTCACCAAAAAAATGTAAATTTCAACACTGAGCAAGCACGGTTAACACCAATACTTTTCATTCACTAGATGACGCATCATGACGGACTACGTAAGACAAACGAGTGTCGTGAAATTTATTGCAGTAAAACAAATAATAAGTAGTTTGTATGAGTTGCGAGATTTTTACTTATGTAATTTTTATATGATCTATACACTTATTTTTAATTATAACCATCTAGATATAAAACGTGCATATAAATATTCTTTATTACAGTAGCTGATTTGACTACGGATCAGTCTTGTAAACAAACGGAGATACGTCGTTACGCAAATGATTTCTGTATTGAAGAAATAATAAGTAGTTTTTATGAATTGCGAGTTTTTTACTTATGTAATTTTTATATCATCTATACACTTATTTTTTTCATTATAACCATATAATATAAAACGTGCATATAAATATTCTTTATTACAGTAGCTGATTTGACTCCGGATCAGTCTTGTAAACAAACGGAGATACGTCGTTACGCAAATGATTTCTGTATTGAAGAAATAATAAGTAGTTTTTATGAATTGCGAGTTTTTTACTTATGTAATTTTTATATCATCTATACACTTATTTTTTTCATTATAACCATATAATATAAAACGTGCATATAAATATTCTTTATTACAGTAGCTGATTTGACTCCGGATCAGTCTTGTAAACAAACGGAGATACGTCGTTACGCAAATGATTTCTGTATTGAAGAAATAATAAGTAGTTTTTATGAATTGCGAGTTTTTTACTTATGTAATTTTTATATCATCTATACACTTATTTTTTTCATTATAACCATATAATATAAAACGTGCATATAAATATTCTTTACTACAGTAGCTGATTTGACTACGGATCAGTCTTGTAAACAAACGAGATATACGTCGTTACGCAAATGATTTCTGTATTGAAGAAATAATAAGTAGTTTGTATGAGTTCCGAGTTTTTTACTTATGTAATTTTCATATCATCTATACACTTATTTTTCATTATAACCATCTAAATATAAAACGTGCATCTAAATATTCTTTATTACAGTAGCTGATTTGACTACGGATCAGTTTTGTAAACAAACGGATATACGATAACGTCGTTACACAAATGATTTCTGTGTTGAAGTTGCCTAACCTGCTCTTCGATTCCCGAATCGGTGAGTTAGCAAATGCTATTACGACTGATATTATGTGATTTTCAATTTCTATTTGTATGTAGAAAGTGGGGTTGGTTTGCTGACTGCAAAGCTGGTTGAAATACTCTGAACTCTAGACGTACTTCTACCGAAGGCTGGTCCTATTCGATCGAAATTGTTTGTTGAGCAATATTTATTGTCATAATTATTTGTCAAAATTGAGATGAGAAACTTATAGAATTCTGCAGTGGTCATAGTTTGTATTTTGTTTTTCACTCGCCAAGACTAAAATTATATTTCCGAATGGATATTGGATTGGGAAAACAACGTTTAACTTTTCAAACCTCATCATATCACTCAAGTAAAGATATTTATTTGCAATAGGGACGTCTCTTTTCTATTGTATATTGATATATTCTTTTAACCCCATTATTATATCCATCTCGCATGTAAGGTTCAACATTGGATATCAAAGTTGCCTGCAATGTATGATTGGAGTGTTTTAAGAATAAAAATTAACCTTGAAATTGGGTTAGGCCATCCTTGCTGTTTCACCTTGCCAATATTTGTTAGCCTATTGAATGTTACTGAAATTCGGAGCAACGCCGGAGCCATTTTTTTTTCCATCCATGGAAGGTCTGATCTTTCAATCGAATTAGAAGTGTCACATTTTCATAATTCAAAATTCCAAAATAAAGTATGCTTGTTACCTAATCAGCCAAACTAAACACAGCGATGCAGCGTCGGGAAAATACTAGATAGTTCTTAGTGTCCCTGTTTTGGAAGTCTTGATGGGTCTTTTCGGTTTGAGTGCCTATCGAATTTTAATGTTTTTTTTATTCCAATGTATGTATTTTGATGTGGAAAACCCAAAAATGATAACCATTTTGTGGAGAAATTATTTATTGATGGATGTGATAGGTAGTGGCTGTAAGGGGGGGGGGGATCGCAGGGGCTAGGCCTAGGTAGGGGTACAGGGCCCCAGGTTAGGTGGTTGTATTAGGTTCGGTAGTGTCCCGAGAATCACTGTGGCCTTAAGGGGGGGGCGGAGCCCCCCCCCCCCCCGGTAGGCCTAGGTAGGGATACAGGGCCCCTATGCTAGGTTAGGTGGGTTTTCTTAGGTTCAGTAGTGCCCTGAAAATCAAGAAAGCGCACAGAGAAATCGCAGCATTTCAGTAAGATATTGATTGATATAAGCCAATTTAAGTGTTAATAAATAATTTCTCCACAAAATGGTTATCATTTTAGGGTTTTCCACATCAAAATACATACTTTGGAATAAAAAAAAAAACATTTAAATTCGATAGGCACTCAAACCGAAAAGATCCGTCTTGATAAACACAACTTATAAATATACCAGGAAACTTTCTGTGGAAAGGTTCCAGTGGAATATCAAGACAATGGGGGATATTTCAGCGTTTCTGAGGTGCGCTGACTTATGAGTATTGTGCGTGGGGTAGGTGTCTTTTTTTCCGTCTATTTGTTTGTTTCTAAACCCACAGCGCACATGAAAGTGTTTACACCATATTTTTAACAATGCTTTACTGAAATTTTGTATTTTCTAAATAATTTTAATTGATTATAACGGAAATTATGAATATAGGAGTCTGTATAATTAGTAATATCTGTTAATTCTCACGTGTTTTTGACAGTAATAGATGTAAATTATTTCTCGTGTATTATATAGGTATGCTTAATATACATTTATTCTTAGTCAGTCAATTACTTTGCGAAGAGGATGTATTATAACAGATACCCTATTCATTAAACAAAACTTTAAGGTACTACAGACCAAGATGGAATAAGATGACATAGGCGTTCAGGAGAGTAAAGCTCGTTGAAAAACTCAGGTCAGCTTATCTAAGCTTTTATCAAAACGTGTAGGCCTACTGGCGCAAAGAAATTGAACAGATATTGTGCTTTCTACTCAGAAATTCTATCAATGTTTGAACATTTAGGAGGAGCATTGAATGAAATGCAGAAGGATGATGTTTAGGTTATCGTATTTGAATTCGAGGAAGGTTGTGTAGATGAGGTAGAATGGCGTTGGGGGCACCACGGAGAACATGTAGTAGCTATAGTGTATATTACGATTGCTAAGTTTACGATAAAAAAAAAAATCAGATAGTTTTACGCATTAGAGTGAATGCTCAGTATAAGCAGGAAATTTATCCAGTAGATGGCACTGGTATACTGTAGGCCTATATCACAAATTGAAATACGATAAACCAAACGAATACGATGGATCACTGCGCTTGATTTTCTTGAGATGACTTATGCAAAATACTATGATATTGGAAATGTCCTTGCCCTGCACGCTGTTTTAACTGTAGTTCGAGACCCAGCCAAGCTTGATCATTTCTTTTGGTATCTGTAATCTCCCAATCCTTGTTAGCTAGGGACGCGGTCTTTGGAGGAGCCTATAGGTCTATCGGCTGAGTCATCAGCAGCCACTGCCTGACCCTCCCTGGTTCCAGCGTGATGGAGAGGGGTCCTTGGGTGCTGATCATGTCTGTCTCTAGGGCATTTTTCTCGCCCTTACCTCCATCATTCATGTACGAATTTGAAACATTTGACCGTTGAAATAACATGAAACTGAAATCGAGATTATTTAACAAGATAGAAATCAGGTCAAATGCATTTGATGAGCAGACATGCAAGAAAATTTTGTTAGTTTTTTTTTTTCTCTCGAATATTGTCAATATTTACCAACTCTCTTTGCCAAGTAGGCTACAGTATCGACCCCGTTAGTTTTTTATTCTTTATTGCTTTGTCGTAAATATAGTTTTGACTTTCGTACTTTATCCCTTTGTGCAAGAGCCCGTGTCTTGCTATACAGTATGCAAGGTAATCTAAAACGAACGAACGAACGAGCTTACAAAACTCCCAAAATTGAAAAAAACACTCGTGTGTTCGTTACAGAAGGCTCGTTGCTTATAAAGGCTTGCAGTGATAATCATATCTGGATATTTATTTGTTTAAGTTGTGAGGAGAAAAAACTCGTTTCTAGATAAATTGGGTATCTCATATAGTCATATACATAGATAGAGAGAGAGAGAGAGAGAGAGAGAGAGAGAGAGAGAGAGAGAGAGAGAGAGAGAGAGAGATAGATTCATATTCTATACCATTTAGTAGTCTCATCGCGAGCTGGAAGACCCAGATTTGTGTGGGTGAAGACGGAAAGACGTTGTCATATTTTGGATGTTACTGTAAGAAATATCTAACTTCAGAGGGGATGAAACGTAATCTTTATAGAAATTTAACCATCTTCCTGTTGATTAATAACTTATCCCTCTAGTAGGTCAGAAATGATACCCAAAGGGCTTGGCTGTGAAGCAAGACATCACCCCAGCGCGTAGAACTAATGATGCATAGGCTAACCCTTGATGACGTCACCGATGATTTCTTTATAGCAATTCACTTAAACATTTACAACTGGATAACTAAGTCATTTTGCTGTTTTCTATTTGTATATCACACTCATTTTTCTTTATGGAAGGAGTACCGCCAGGGCACCAAACGCCCGTTGAGATACTACCGCTGGAGAGTTATGGGGTCCTTTGATTGGCCAGACAGTACTGCATTGTATCCTATCTGGTTACGGTTCTTTCCCTTTACCTACACAGACACTCAAAAATCTGGCCTATTCTTTACAGATTCTCCTCTCTCCTCATACACCTGACAACACTGAGATTACCAAACAATTCTTCTTCACCCAAGGGGGTAACTACTGCAATGTAATTGTTCAGTCGCTACTTTCCTCTTGGTAAGGGTAGAAGAGACTCTTTAGCTATGGTAAGCAGCTCTTCTAGGCGAAGGACACTCCAAAATCAAATAATTGTTCTCTAGTCTTGGGTAGCGCCACAGCCTCTGTACCATGGTCTTACACT
>NC_090765.1:27872499-27874999 GCF_036898095.1 Palaemon carinicauda
ATAAACCAAGCCGCCAGCCCATTTTGAAAAGCGGAATGCTACAAGCCCTAGGGCATCAATACTCAATAAGGAAAGTAGACAAGACTCATTACGAGAGAGGAACCAGGAAAGTAAAGAATCAACGATAAAAGAGAAATAGAAAAAAAATGAAATAAATAATATGTATATGGACGTATACAGAGAGAATGTCAGAAGTGATGATATTGAAAATAAAACGAAGAAAACTATAAGAAAAACCGTAAAATCTTGATAAACGTTTTGGTAATTACTACAAGAAAATTATATAACTCTCTCTCTCTCTCTCTCTCTCTCTCTCTCTCTCTCTCTCTCTCTCTCTTATACGAATGCCCCCTTTAAACCCCAATGCAAGTCTCGTTGGAGCTCGTTGGGAATCCGAAGCCCGAGGCGAAAGCGGATCCTCTTTTTCGTTTTCTGTTTTTTTCTTCTTTTTTTTCCCGTTTTATTTTTAAGCGAGGCACTGTGTGACCCATTACAAAAGCGGCCTTCATAGTATATGAAGGCATAACTCTCTCTCTCCCTCTCACTCTCTTTCCTCTTCTCCTTCTTCATCTTCATCCTTTTCTTCTTCTTCTTCTTCTCTTTCGTAGCGACGACGGCGTACTGTGAAACGTGTCCCTGTTGAAAACAACGAAGAGTTTGTTAGGCGCTGGATCGGAGGTGTACCTTCACAGCGTCCATATATACAAGTTGACGGGCGGGGTTGGGGTATTATACGGGTGGGTTGGCAAGGAATGGGCGGGAGTACGACACTATGTACCTAGCTCTGTACGTTCTCAAGCCCCTCCCAGCATATCACACGTAGGGCACTTTTTTTTTTTTTTTTTTTTTTTTTTTTTACATGTGCACAAATATGCACCCCAGAGTCCGTAGGGTAAAAAAGTTAGTATTTGTAATTCGATATTGAGAACTTGCCTTTTTTTTTTTCTTCATTTGAGTTATTAAATGCTTAAGATTTATATTAACTACCATAGAGTATATGATTCTCTTTCAGTTGTCGTATGTTAGATTAAAATAAAGAGCTGATGACAATTTGATATTCGTCGAAGAAGCTAAATACTGATATCTAGACTTTATCGTTCTTTCTCTCTCTCTCACTCTCTCTGTCTCTCTATTTGTATATAATGTATTGGTATAGTATATGTATATATATATATATATATATATGTATATAAAATGTATATAAATGTATATATATAATGTATAGTATATATATAGAAAATGTATATATCTGTATATATATAATGCATAGTATATATATATATATATATACATACACACACATATATATATATATATATATATCTATATATATTATATACATATATATATATATATATATATGTGTGTGTGTGTGTGTGAGTGTGTGCAATCACAATACTATGAAAGGTTACAAGTGACTACTGCATATGTTCCGCTGATATGAAAATATTTTAAGACAAGATACCCATAGACAGCTCCAGCTATATCCCTTGATTCGTATTGGTAACGATTAACAATAGTGTCAGAAAATTGTACCTACAAAGGAAATGCATAAAATTCTTCGTTAAGAAGAGATGAGACTTCTATCTAGCTAGATGTTCTCATTCTTTTACACACTTTTCCTGTCGGCTTAAAGAAAAGGATATGCGTTGAATTGGTGCGAACACACGTTGTACAGTGTGTAACGGGAGAGTAATCTCTTCAAAAAGTAACACTTTCCAGTTGGAGACAGTGTATATATATATATATATATATACATATATATATGTATATATATATATATATATATATGTTTGTGTGTATATATGTTTCTGCGGAAGCGAATCTCTCTCTCTCTCTCTCTCTCTCTCTCTCTCTCTGTGCGTGCGCGTGTGTGATCCCTTCTTTCATAAAAAGGCTTAACTTGCCACCAAATTTTTTAACGTCGTCTTTCATTACTCTCTAAAACCTGACAAACCTTTGATGAAATATCTCCACACCTCAAAAGCCCTTCCTTCGCTGCTTGATGTGTGTGTGTTTGCGTGTGTGTGTGTGTGTGTGTGTGTGTAAAACAAATGCAGCCGTTCCAAGACCACTGCAGGACAAAGACCTCAGATATGTAACTTCACGTCTGGCGTTTAGTCAGATTTCATCACCACGTTCGCCAGTGCGGATTGGTGATAGTGGGAGAATTTTGGCTGATTGCTCACAGCAAACCAACCTAATAATGGTCACCTTGGCTAGTAAGTAGGCTACAACTTTGCTGATAATGGCAACATGTAAACGCTTTCACCATGTGAAGGTGTCCCCCCCCCACACACACACACACACATATATATATATATATATATATCATTATCATCATCATCTACGCCTATTGACGCCAAGTGCCTTGATTAGATTTCGCCAGTCTCTATCTTGAGCTTTTAATTCAATACTTCTCCATTCATCATCTCCTACTTCGCGTTTCTTAGTCATCAGCCATGTAGGCCTGGGTCTTCCAACTCTTCTAGTGCCTTGT
>NC_090765.1:27889999-27894999 GCF_036898095.1 Palaemon carinicauda
AATTTTTTTTTTTTAGAATATATTAGTGATGAACCTGATATCAGTTTTTTTTTAGAATTTATTAGTGATGAACCTGATATTAATTTTCTTTTTTTTAGAATTTATTAGTGATGAACCTGATATTAATTTTTTTTTTTTAGAATTTATTAGTGATGAACCTGATATTAATTTTTTTTTTTTAGAATTTATTAGTGATGAACCTGATATTAATTTTTTTTTTTAGAATTTATTAGTGATGAATCTGATATTATTTTTTTTTTTTTTAGAATTTATTAGTGATGAATCTGATATTATTTTTTTTTTTAGAATTTATTAGTGATGAATCTGATATTATTTTTTTTTTTTTAGAATTTATTAGTGATGAACCTGATATTATTTTTTTATTTTTTTTTAGAATTTATTAGTGATGAATCTGATATTATTTTTTTTTTTTTTTAGAATTTATTAGTGATGAACCTGATATTATTTTTTTATTTTTTTTTAGAATTTATTAGTGATGAACCTGATGTTAACTTTTTTTTTTTTTAGAATTTATTAGTGATGAACCTGATATTAATTTTTTTTTAGAATTTATCAGTGATGAACCTGATATTAACTTTTTTTTTTTTTTAGAATTTATTAGTGATGAACCTGGTATTAATTTTTTTTTTTAGAATTTATTAGTGATGAGCCTGATATTAATTTTTTTTTTTAGAATTTATTAGTGATGAACCTGATATTAACTTTTTTTTTTTAGAATTTATTAGTGATGAACCTGGTATTAATTTTTTTTTTTTAGAATTTATTAGTGATGAACCTGGTATTAACTTTTTTTTTTTTTTAGAATTTATTAGTGATGAACCTGGTATTAATTTTTTTTTTAGAATTTATCAGTGATGAACCTGATATTAACTTTTTTTTTTTTAGAATTTATTAGTGATGAACCTGGTATTAATTTTTTTTTAGAATTTATCAGTGATGAACCTGATATTAACTTTTTTTTTTTTTAGAATTTATTAGTGATGAACCTGGTATTAATTTTTTTTTTAGAATTTATCAGTGATGAACCTGATATTAACTTTTTTTTTTTAGAATTTATTAGTGATGAACCTGATATTAACTTTTTTTTTAGAATTTATTAGTGATGAAAGTGATATTAATTTTTTTTTAGAATTTATTAGTGATGAACCTGATATTAACTTTTTTTTTTTTTTAGAATTTATTAGTGATGAACCTGATATTAATTTTTTTTTTTATAATTTATTAGTGATGAACCTGATATTATTTTTTTTTTTTATAATTTATTAGTGATGAACCTGATATTAATTTTTTTTTAGAATTTATTAGTGATGAACCTGATATTAATTTTTTTTTTTTTTAGAATTTATTAGTGATGAACCTGATATTAATTTTTTTTAGAATTTATTAGTGATGAACCTGATATTATTTTTTTTTTTTTAGAATTTATTAGTGATGAACCTGATATTAAATTTTTTATATAGTTTTGTTGTCGTAGTCATATTTACTCCCATTTTTCCACCAAATAACTGAGTTACATTAGAATTTCCATACAGTTATTGAATGAAGGGATATAAGAAAGTGAGGTTTTAGTTTCACTGTAAAGGGATGGCACAGAAAAAAATCTTTCTGCTATTGAAATGCAAACTCAAGTTAACATTGCGATGAGCTTTTGAGAGAGAGAGAGAGAGAGAGAGAGAGAGAGAGAGAGAGAGAGAGAGAGAGAGAGAGAGAGAGAGAGAGAGAGAGAGAATAAAAAAGCTGGTCTCTGATAACTTCAACGTGAGATTGAAATGCGTTTATACGTACAACAACTCAAAGGAATAATTTTCCTTTTACACTGAAATGATTCCTCGTGCAGAGTGAAAGTTCAACCGTCCCACTCCATTGCTTGCAGTTGCCCGCAAAGGTTCCTGACGCGGTCTTTTGTTACAGAAAAAAAAAAAAAATTATTTTGTGATGTGAGACGATAACGTTTGGTTACCCGTATTTTGAGCTTCGTGTCTTCGACAGCAGTGTTTCTCAGACAAAGAAATTAAGGCTCAGTACTACACAATATTCTAAAAGTTTTATTCCAGCTGTTACTAAGTTGTGGAATGATCTTCCTAGTTGAATCAGTAGAACTTCAAAAGTTCAAAGTTGGAGCAAATGTGTTTTATGTTGACCAGGCTGACATGAGTTTTTATTATTTATATATGATATATCTGTTTTTGACGTTGTTAATAGTTTATATAGGACATATCTGTTTTGGCGCTGTTACTGTTTTTAGAATGATATATTGTTAATTTATTCTCATCATTTATTTATTTCCTTTCCTCACCTGGCTATTTTTCCCTGTTGGAGCACTTGGGCTTATAGCATCTTGCTTTTTAAACTAGGGTTGTAGCTTGGCTAGTAATAATAATAATTTATAATATATGTCGTTTTCATAAGATAAAGAAATTAAGATACTTGGTTTTATGCTGTTTTCATAAGACTTGCGTTAAGAAAAGTGTTTGAAATACCTGTTATATCTTAGGAGATAACTGTTAATGCCGCAATGTTTAAATATGATGTTTTATCATAGGGCTTCTGGATGCTAGTAGGGACGTAGTATCTTTATTTTCCATCATACTTAATTCGAGGCGTCGTATACTTCTTCCTTCCTTCTGTGATTTAAACTGGCATAGGAAGAAATTAACCGAAACATCTTTTAAAGGTCTCTCATGAATGGCAGAGGCTATGTATATATGATCAGCGCCTAAATCCCCTCTCCACCCAAGCTAGTACCAGGGAGGGACAGGCAATGATTGCTGATGACTCAGCAGGTAGACATAGGCACCCTCAAACCCAATCGTTAGCTCACAAGGATGGTGAGGTTGCAGACACTATAATAAACAATTGAGCTTGAGGGGTATTCGAACCCCAGCCCGACAGAAGGCCAGGCAGGGACGTTTCCAGCTAACCACCACAACCCTTTTATAAGCTTTATCTGAACAGGGAACATCCTCTGAGCCTTGTGCCTTGAGAGAAAGTGCGTGCTAGTCTCGCAGAGCAGAGCCTCAGTGTTTATGCCCTTTCCAGGTGCCACAGTGTCCCACTGTCCACCACAAAGAGTCTTTCATTCGTTTTATTAGAAACCAGAGCAAGAGTCTTCCAACATTGGATTTCATCTGTTTGCTTATTTGTTATTATTTCTTTTAAGTTTTATGTATGCTACCCTAGGTGTCTTCCCTTTGTTGTTCTCTCATATTGCTTGCTAATGATCATTTTGTCTTATTCCACTGTTATACCTACTCAGATTGAATAATGATAATAATTCTGTTAGGATTTCAACTTTCATTTCTGTTTTTGCTTTATGATAAGTTTTAATTTATCATTGTATTGTTTTCTTTTATTTTTATTTTTCTCGTTTGTTTTATTTAATTTATGATTTTATCATCCTATGAAATTAGGGGAAGAGGCATTGTGATATCATTTTAGCTTTCGGTTCAAGTTTATGTGGGTATGTAAGAGAGAGAGAGAGAGAGAGAGAGAGAGAGAGAGGGGGGGGGGGGGGTGTCGTCTGGATATTTTTGTTGTTCTGTATATAATAGTAATATATTCTTAAATTGATAGAAATGGTCCGACCTTATCTTCGATGGAGCAAATTGAAATCCTTCTTCAAAAAATTAAATAAATCTGCTATTCCTACTTCAGTTACAAAGGATCGGGACATGGAAATTTTAGCTGTTACAACATTTCATTAGGTCATTTCATTGATATTATTAGAAAATGAGGATTTTTTAGTGGATATGAAATATCATTTTTATAGTGGTAGGCCTATTACCATTAACTGTAACTGTTTCGTGGAAAACGTGGCAAAGCCGCTAATCATATGCGAACCTCACCTCTTTGTAGCTGGACTATAGAGATGGGAGACTGTCGACCAAATTTTAATTAAGATAACCAAGTTTTAATTAAGGAAAAGCAGGGTTATTATGAGACTCAACTGGTTCCTGTTGGCGGTTCTCGTCCAGATTCCTCCCCTCTCGAGCCAGTTCGTTCAAGGAACAGCGAAGAGATCTGATAAGTGAGATAGTTGAGGTTTAGAATATCCAGATGTGGTTTAAAATGTTTTAGAATATCGGTTATATCTTAGCATCATGAATCTAGGAATACACGAGGCTATAAGGTGTTGTGATTTAATTTTAGATCTAATTACTGACATTTTAGAGCCTTGACAAAATATATTTGTTCAGACCTATTCTAATTGTTTTTAGCACTTCCTTCGATTTAGTACACCAAATGAATATAATCTGTAGTACAACGGCCTAAGGATATGTATTTTATCTCATTCAATTATTTTCCAAGCAACTGGCTTCAGTGAATTGCTGTTCTCAGCCTACACAATGCGACTGTAAATTGAACTTGAACAAACCAAGTACTTTTTAATTATTAACAAAGCTTTCTTAAAGTCCGTAACCTAAGACTTGCTTTTCATAGCAAACACTTCAAGTGGAATTCATACTATTTATTGACACCAGTTGTTATATCGACTTCAATCTTTAATTTCACACCAATCAAAGAAAGTAGTTTGAAACTATCAGAAAACTTCAAATATCTTCAGACTATGAGTAAATGTCACATGCTTCAGATCGTTTATCTTGCCATTTTTGGAATATCCTTGTTTTTCTATGGCGCAATTCTGGACTCATTGTTCTTTGGAGACGAATTCTTGAGTAAGTGGATTGTTTTTCCCCAAAAACTGCAACTGACTTACACTAGTGCCAGAAGATTCCATTGCCTTTAGTCTTCATCTCAATAGAATACTTCTGTTAGATCTTCTAGTGTAGTCGTTCCCAAACTTTTTCAGGCTGACGACTTCTTGGCTTCCAGGTAGAGTCCTTCCGCCCCTCTACCCCTTGAAACACATTTAACTACGTACAGTGTTATACATTTCTTTATCATTCTAATGACAAAGGCACTAGAGTGTTGTGCCTGTGTCTTATGTACTACTACTTTAGCAAAGCAGTAGTACACCC
>NC_090765.1:27899999-27907499 GCF_036898095.1 Palaemon carinicauda
AGTGGAAGCAGATGTACGTCAGAGAGTGAATGAAGGTTGCAAAGTGTTGGGGGCAGTTAAGGGAGTAGTAAAAAATAGAGGGTTGGGCATGAATGTAAAGAGAGTTCTATATGAGAAAGTGATTGTACCAACTGTGATGTATGGATCGGAGTTGTGGGGAATGAAAGTGATGGAGAGACAGAAATTGAATGTGTTTGAGATGAAGTGTCTGAGGAGTATGGCTGGTGTATCTCGAGTAGATAGGGTTAGGAACGAAGTGGTGAGGGTGAGAACGGGTGTAAGAAATGAGTTAGCGGCTAGAGTGGATATGAATGTGTTGAGGTGGTTTGGCCATGTTGAGAGAATGGAAAATGGCTGTCTGCTAAAGAAGGTGATGAATGCAAGAGTTGGTGGGAGAAGTACAAGAGGAAGGCCAAGGTTTGGGTGGATGGATGGTGTGAAGAAAGCTCTGGGTGATAGGAGGATAGATGTGAGAGAGGCAAAAGAGCGTACGAGAAATAGGAATGAATGGCGAGCGATTGTGACGCAGTTCCGGTAGGCCCTGCTGCTTCCTCCGGTGCCTTAGATGACCGCGGAGGTAGCAGCAGTAGGGGACTCAGCAGTATGAAGCTTCATCTGTGGTGGAAATGTGGGAGGTTGGGCTGTGGCACCCTAGCAGTACCAGCTGAACTCGGCTGAGTCCCTGGTTAGGCTGGAGGAACGTAGAGAGTAGAGGTCCCCTTTTTTGTTTTGTTTCTTGTTGTTGTTGGCTACCCCCCAAAGTTGGGGGAAGTGCCTTTGGTATATGGATGGTTTTTTGTGCCAGTCCTAAGCCGCATCGTCTTCTCTTCCTTCCTCGGCTTATTTTACAATCTCCAGGGATCCATTCTGTTATGCTTAATGTCCATCTATTGTCTGTTATTCTCATTACAGTATATGTCCTGCCCATGTCCATTTATTTTTCTTACATGTTGTTAGAATATCCTCTACTTTGGTTTGCTCTTATATCCATGTTGCTCTTTTTCTGTCTCGTAGTGTTATTCCCATCATTATTCTTTCCATAGCTCTTTGCGTTGTAATTAGCTTATGTTCTAAGGCTTTAGTAAGGCTCCAAGTTTCTGATAAATAAGTTAATACTGATAGGACCATCTTAAATACTTTTCCTTTTAGAGAAAGTGGCATTTTACTTTTCATAGTCTCATTTTGTTTACCAAATGCTCTCCATCCTATACTTATTCTTCTTTTAATTTCAGTCTCGTGTCCTTGGGGAAACACTTACTCTCTTACCCAAGTATATATATTTATTAACAATCTTGAGAGGTTTGTCCATAACTCTTATTTGTTGTCTCTCTGGGTTTTCATTGAACATTATCTTAATTTTACTCATATTCATTTTCAGTCCTATATTTCTGCTTTCTCTATTCAAATCTTCTATCACCTTTTGTAATTCTTTTAATGATTCACTAAACATAACTATGTCATTTGTAAATCTCAATTGTTAAGGTATTCCCCATTAATATTTATTCCTACATTTCCCCAATCTAAATTCTTAAAAACTTCTTATAGGCATGCTGTGAATAATTTAGAAGAGATGTGCGTTTATGTATGTATTAATATAATTGCTTGAATTTACATGCAATTTTTTTGTGTTGGGGGGGGGGGGCGAAATTGCTTGAATTTACATGCAATTTTTTTTGTTGGGGGTGGGGGGCAGGGAGAATTCAGCGCCCCACCCCAGATGAGGAAGGACCCGTACGCTTATATTTATTACCTATAGTTTCACACATCCTGCTACCGTTCCTTCTTTTATTATGTGACAACACCCTCTTCTTAACTTATCATCATCTGTTAGTGTAATCCAAGCCACTTACAGATATCAACCTCTTCCATTTGTCCACCATTCTTAATAACAATAGATATTCCATCTTCCTCGTTTCCGTTTACCCTTGGTAACCTTTGCTTTCTACTTCCTTCTCTTGTAGACACTCAAAGTGTTTTACCAGCTTCTCTAATTTCTATCCACCGTTCTTAATCAAGCTAGTATGATTTGCAAAAGGTATTTTCTTTGATCTCTTGCATTACTCTGTTCATAAAGATGTTGAACAACTCACCCTTGCCTCAGACATACTTTCCCACCTAAACTTCTTAACATATGCTTTAATCCCATCATAGAAACTTACTCGGTCTCAACACCCTGTCATTCATACTACATATTTTAAACACACCTAACCTTGCCTCAATTAGTTCTTTTATAAGCCTTTTCTAAGTCTATGTATGCGAAACAGTTTTTTTCCCTTTTACTTTGAAAATTCTCACAAAATGGTATCATAACAACCACTTGATTTATGCTTCTTCCTTGTTTAAATCGACGCTGTTCCTTCTTAGCCCCTCAGTTACCTGCCTTACTTTCTTCCTTTGGGACATTTCCCTTGACCAGCCATACCTTGAAAACTCTGGTTAGTCATTAAGTCGCACTTTCACCACCGTACAGCATCATCTCGCTTGGAATCCCATCCTTCCTTCAACCTCATAATTGGCCTCCTTACTTCCTCAACAGTTATTGTACTAAGTATTCTCAGCCTTTCAAGTCGCACATCAATCAGCTCTGCATTTCTTCTATCCTTGACTCTAAATACACAATCTCATATTGGAATTTAAGTTCTGCCTCATGCCATGATTGAACCCTGGTCATTCAAGGGAAAGACAAGCCTGTTACCTATAAAGCAAAAGAGAACTTAAAGGAAGTTGGCTCCAAATTGCTTATTACATTTTTAGAAGTTACCTGGTGAAGTTATTGCTTTACATACCAGCGAGCTTTACCCAATATTCCAACCAACCAGCTGACTCAATTCGAATTACCTTTTAATAGTCATCATTTTTTTATTGGGTAACTAGAATTGCAGTTAACCTCTAGATTCTGACCTCCTTTCTGTTGCTTAACTGGTAGTGACATTGTCTCTCCCATGAAGGATCAGGATATGATTATGATGTGAGGTCTTTCTTTCTTTCTTTCTTTGTCTACATCTTTTCCCACTTCTATGTGGGGTCGATGTTTCTGGTCAGCTTTCTCCATCTACCTCTGTTCCACACCTCATCACCGGTTAATCCCTTTGATGGAAGGTGATCCTTGATACAGTCCACCCACCTTCGCTTTGGTCTCCCTCTCCTTCTCGTTCCCTGTACCTCCATTTCCATCACTCTCCTCCTAATACACTGTTCATCTCTTCTCATGACATGACCGTACCCCCTCAGTCTACTTTCTTGGATCTTATCTGATAGTTTTCTAACTCCTGTGGTACCCCTAATTATTTCATTCCGTATCTTATCTCTTCTTGCTACCCCCACACATCCATCTCAACATTCTCATCTCTGCCACATCCATCTTCTTCTCTTCTGTCTTCTTTATTGCCCACGTCTCCGCTCCATATATATATATATATATATATATATATATATATATATATATATATATATATATATATATATATATATATATATATATATATATACACACATATATATATTCATATATATATATATATATATATATATATATATGTATATATATATATATATATATATATATATATATATATATATATATATATATATATATATATATGTTTGTGTGTAAATAGATAGTTAGATTAATAGGCAGACAGACAGAAGGAGAATTACAGTGCAAGGGTGATAGGTCTATGTGATATAGAAGTTTATAGTAGCCACTTGAATTGTTGAGGAATAATTAAGCACAATAAATTGTGAGAATCTAACAGAAAAATCATGAAACAATAAAACAAGGACAGGGTAGAAATAGTACATACTGATCCAGGCAAGGAAGAGGGTGGTGCCATGACTGTTAAAAGTTTGAGATCGAAAGGAAAAACTTTATGCGGTTTTTATAAACCTGGAAAGTTCTCAAGACAGTAGTCATAATATATTTTGATGTATAGAGTGTGATGTTCACTTTAAAAAGTAGCTTTTTCTAACGGAAATTATATGTTTATATAGTGAAAGAGCATAGTATATTAAGGATTGTTGATTATCTATGTCAAGTGTCATTTGTCTCCATGATTATTTATTGAGATAAATAATGAAGCATTGAAAGAAATCAGGGAAAATGCTGGAGATATAGGTCCGATAATGTGAGATGTTTAAAGTAACTGTGAACGGAATGTGTAGCAGCTGGTTGCAGATGTTACATTGTCGATTACCTTAATGGGGATGCTGCAAATGCTGGTGAGTTTGAGTTTGCGAGAAGATGCAGTTGGAAGTAAACGGTCTAATTTTATAATTTCAAACGGTAAATACGAAAAATGATACACTAAGAAATAGTTGAAAGAAGGGAATTAGTGATTTACGTAGTAGATGATGTAGTAGGAAATGTATTGAATTATGGTATGCTGTAATATGTAAGGATTCAAGGTAGGCATCACGGTTTCTGATAAGGGCTCTGTAGAGATGAATATTGTCCATGGAAGCAAGTATTGGAATGCAAACGAAAGGATACATTGGATGCTGTTGAGATGGGTCCTTTGCAAAGCGTTGAATAAATTGGCTTAAAAGAGTAACAAACTTAGAAAAAAATCAAGAAGCAGTGAAGAGGTTAACATGATAAAAATGATGATCCTGAAGCTATTGGATAGCTTGGTTCCTTTAAAAAGAATAGAGAATGACAGGTTGGTAAGAGGGTATTTACTGTAGTTAGGAAGTACTGACAGGAAGGAGAGAGAGACAAAGTGGAGCTGCCCCTCAACATCCAGGGAGCACAAAACTATATGCAATGTAGATGTCTCTTCGCGTGTGAAAATCTTTTGAGGTGCATTAGACAGTTACTATCCTGCAAGCTTTTTGCTTTGTGGTTCATCTTTGAATTATTAGGTATGGAATGATTATGGCATTGGTGCACCATCTGTATAGAGAAAATAACTAATTGGTGGAATATATACAGTATACATACATACATATATATATATATATATATATATATATATATATATATATATATATATATATATATATATATATATATACACACACATTTATGTATATATATATATATATATATATATATATATATATATATATATATATATATATATATAATATATATATATATATATATATATATATATATATACATGTATATATAATATATAAATATATATACATCTATATATATGTATATATATATAATGAACATCAATCCATTTCTCAATCAAGAGATACCTCGAGTTAGTGACGAGGAAGACTATGGAGTACAGTAACGTTGTATAGATTAAAATAACTGGCACTTTTATCCTCGTATATTAAACATTCAGATCTTTCCATTCACCTTGGCTAAAACTTTTAGCACTTTATGTGACTCCATATTTATCACTATTCTAATTCTTTGTCTTTGATAGATTCAACTATTTTCTCTCATTGCAATCAACGCTACCCCATTGCTTTTCATGGACATGCCAAGTTTCCACCCAATGTTTTGTAAGCAGCATTTCTTGCTTCACATATTATGTGACTCCCATGTGCCTAGCCGTATAGATAAGTCATTTTAATCCTTTCAATATCCTTACTAACATTCAATCTATTTTATATTAATTCACCCTTACCACATACTCTTACTCTCAACTTCCTCCTCGAGTAAATGTCTTCAAACACTTTCAATGGTTTCTTCATTTTCTATTTATTTTCCCCAGTCATGTTGTATCATCTGCAATTATTAATCATTCTACACTCCATTTACAACTCATTATCTTATATATGCCAAGTGTCCTTTCTCCAGCTTCTTAATTAGGTCCATCAAGATATCGACATCCGTGCAACACCACTAATAGCAAACCAGTTATACTCTGTTTATATATTCTATCACATTCCACTTCCATCGTGAACTCAAAATCTTTCAAGTTACATCATATACTACATGCCCTTAACATACTTCACATTACCTCTCTGTCTGTTGTAACATGAGCTTTTATGTTTTTTGTAAATACATGTATGGAACAGAAAAGCTATTTCCTTTTACCATCAAACATTTCACTTCCCTATTCTATAAACGCTTATCCACGCACAATTTTGCCCCCCTCCCTCCCCATCAGTCCATTTGTAATATTTTGCATTTTCGAATGGAATATACCATATACCTACCCAGATGAATTAGTTTAAAGTTGCCTCTTGTCACCTTTACTGGAACAAATATCCCAACTCACCGTTCCTTTGGAAGCTTTCCCATATCTTCACTTACCTTCCAGTCACTTGCAGTAATATTCAGAACAATTTCCAATAGTACGCCGGATGCTTTAAAGATTTCTTCAAAGATTCTTCACTGGAAAACTTAATCTAGTTGTGATAGTAAATAGAGATTAACAGTTTTAATCAGTAGTATCTTGAACAGCATATCATGGGCACTTAGGTGTCGTGATTTCTATATTGCTCTTTTGGGTAATTTTGCATTGCTACTGCTTCAAAGATTTTGGTATTTCTTTCTTGCTTTCAGTTTAGTTCTGAACTGAAAATGGGGACCTTTCTTTTTCCCTTCTCAGAATCAGTAGATCAATTTCAACCAAAATTAACACATGGTATCCTCTTTCCAAGAGGAAATTATTTAAAAGCTTGAAAATATGGTCATTTAATATTTATTTCCTTTAAACTAGTGACAGATTTGTCAAATAAACATAAGCACTTCATTTTGCTATGTAGTTAAAGTATGTTTAAACTTTGTCCCTGGAGTAAGGTGTCCCAAAGTTTGATCTAAGATCTTTAAACATTTTTTTTATGAACAATCGTTTGTAAAGTTAATTTATAATCATATATCGTACTGTGGATTCAGGTTTGTTCAAACCATGACCCTAGGACCAGCTTGGGTCTAAAGTTTTGCACAGGAATATATATACTGTATATATATATATATATATATATATATATATAAATGAAGATTATTGATTATATTCTTGTAGATGCAGCAAGGTGCCTATTTCAGTACCATTTATTCCAAGACATGTCCACATTCGTCAACTGGTTTAAACCTTATCTCTTGTACTTATATCCTCAAATTGTACATTTGAAAAATAATCTAATTGACTTTGGTCACAGACATTTTTGGTTTACCTTTACGATTTAATTTTATTTGGTTTATTATTGCTCATGTACCTTTTCATAAATGAACAATCATTTTAGATTTATTACCTCTGAATTGTTCAGTACTTACAGTAATGATAATTACAGGCCGACATGGCAAATTCTTTTACATAAATAGGACTTTTTTTACATATTTAGATTTATGCTGTCATTAACTCCATGGTAATAGTATACTGTAATGAGAGAGAGAGAGAGAGAGAGAGAGAGAGGAGAGAGAGAGAGAGAGAGAGAGAGAGAGAGAGAGAGAGAGAGAGAGAAAATGTTGTTAATCTAGAAAACTAATTAATACTGGGAAATAAGCATAAAGGATTTTATGCCTTGTATCTTTTGCTGTTTATTTTCTCTTGAAAGTCAACCATCCACAAATGACTCTGGTATTTCTCATTC
>NC_090765.1:27912329-27917329 GCF_036898095.1 Palaemon carinicauda
AGGTCTAGGCTAGAGAGGCCATTTTACCGAGAAGCATATAATAGACAGAGAGGAACTCAGTCGAGTAACAAAACTATAAACAAATAGACGCACCAAATATTCCTTCAGGCTCTTGATAACGTGCACCCCATATGGAGTGATAGCCCGTATGAGGCATTGACTTTAGAGAATGATAATGTGCAGGGAGGCTTACTGCCGTGTAGTATGATACGGGGTCCCTCATGAGGGGATGTGTTCGGGGAAGCTCTTGCCCTGCTATGAACTTTCGGCATCCAGTATACATAGGAAGGAAAGGTGCTTATTTGAAAGGAAAAAATAGTGCTTTCCAAGAAAAGATGTTTTTAATCAAACAGATTTCTTGATAAAAGTCATTAAAGATACTTAATTTGTAAGGAAGTATAATTTCCAAGGAAAATTGGTTTTTACCTAAGACCTTAATACAGGGCATTATATATAGCTGCACCCAGTTCCGAAAACAAGTTACAATTCTGAATACGATAGAAACCACTGAATAAAAATTGACTAGAAGCACCCTTTGCCCAGCTACGCATCCAAGTCCAATACTTTCAGAACAGAGCCAGGGTTGATACGGTCCTGGGGTGGTTACTGTTTGGATCTGGGTGTTGGCTATTTGGGGATGTGGAATGGGGGAGGGTGGGGTTTTACGGGGTGGATTTATTGGGTTTTCATGGTGCCTAGACTTCAGTGCTCGTGTAGCTTCAAGTTTTCCCTCGCTACTCGGCTGGTGCGTCTGTTTGGCATTTCCCGTGAACTTTGCGTGTATGCCCATAGTTGGAAGTATATGCGACTCGATAGAATTTGAGGTTTATAATATCATCAGGTATTTGAGGTTTATGATATTAGATGGTATTTGCCCATAGGTACATTTGAATCTGGATGAATAATGCAAAATAGATTACGAGAAGAATATAGAGAAATGGAGTTGTCAAGCTAATGAACTTTAAAATAATTTATTAAGGTCCATTGCATATTAACTAGTTAAGGAATCTTGTAAATGTCTCTGCACCATTATAGCCTTTGGTAGGTACTACTACAAGCACATGGGAATCGTGGGTACAATTCTTTGCTTATGTTCATTCATGTCTTTTACCACGTTTGGGATCATTTTAATATTTCTTTTTGTAAGCATTTTTTTATGGGAAAAAAATTATTGTTTTAAATATTTACTATTCTATAGAAGCTTATGAAAGACCGTAAGCCTATTTTGTATAGAAAGGTTTTCATCGTATTATAACAGGCATAACTGACAGTACTAACTAGAAAAAATAATTTCCGATGACTTAGTTACTTTGTAACTTATTGTTGTGACAGCATAAATTCATACAAACACATAATACATAATGAAATGTATTTAATGATATGGTCATACCAATATTAACTTATGCATCAGAAACTTGGAGCCTTACTAAAACCTTAGAACATGAGCTAGTTACAACTCAGAGCTATGGAAAGAATTATGATGGGAATAAAACTGAGAGACTGAAAAAGAGCAACATGGATACAAGAGCAAACTAAATTAGAAAAAGAAAAGGACATGGGCAGGACATATAATAAGAATGACAGACAATCGATGGACATTAAGAATAACAGAAAGGGTCCCTAGAGATTGTAAAAGAAACAGAGAAGAAAGAGAAGACGATGGATCGACGAACTAAGGAAGTTTGCGGGCGTGGACTGGCACAGAAAGATCATAAACAGACGAAAGTGGTAGGACATGTCTGAGATCTCTGTTCTGCAGTGGACTAGTAACGGCTTATGATATATATATATATATATATATATATATATATATATATATATATATATATATATATATATATATATATAAAAAAATAGCAGAGATGTAATCAACAAAACGTTGGCGACACTATGGCCGATTGGAAGACAACATTGGCATGGCTTCATATTCGATAGGCCTCTGTATCGTTTCCGGCCTACTTCCCACCGAGAAGAGAAGAAGCTATAAGCGTATGCCGAATCAAGAAGAGGATGTAGATCTACAGTAGCAACTTCATTTCTAAAAAGCCTTCTGAGCTATCGAAATGATGTGCTCTCCTGGAGCCACCCTTTCCAGAGAAATGTATCTCTCACATAGGAATGGCTTTCTCGGTTCAGAAATAAAACTATTGTGTCTATATTTACCTATATTATGAAGTAGGTACTTGGTGGTTATTAGACTATGGTGAATAGGCGTCAAGATGGGGAAAGCCATGGGGTGCCAAACTTAAGCAAGTAAACGAACCTGGCGGATATCCAACAAGTTCCATTCAAGGACGCGAGGTGTTATTTTCGTTTGTCACCACAAGAGTAATTCTTATTTTAGCTAAGAATAAACTAGATTCTTAAGCACATTTATTCAATGCTTGAGCTATTTGTATAAACCACAAAGCCTGAGAATGAAGGCTTGTATACTTATCGGTTGATGTGAGCAGAGTGCGTATAGACGACCTCATACGCACACGCAGGCAGCCTAACCCACATGGGTACACACACTAGAACGCCAAAATCTTTATACATCCTTTCATCGAAGCCTCCAAGAAAAAGAAAAATCTGGCGGAAAATTGAAGTGGATACTTCAAGCGCCTAAAAAGGGAAAAGCCCAAAACTCCATCGCCCTGAATTTCAGCCTTCCCTTCGTCCCGAAAATTCTGGCTTGTAATGAAGAGAGAGAGAGAGAGAGAGAGAGAGAGAGAGAGAGAGAGAGAGAGAGAGAGAGAGAGAGAGAGAGAGAGAGAGAGATAAAAAATTGCATAATGTTATTGCCTTCCGCGTAGTCGCTGTCAATGAAAGTGACAGCATTTAAATATAGAATAATGAAAAGGGGGGGTCTTTAAGTTCGAGTCTTGCATACTTCTATTTTCTCATACATTTATGTGCCCCTCTTTTTCCAGTTATAATCTGTCCCCTTAAATGTTACATCACTAGTGTTATGGGACATTTTACTTTATCTTTTACTATTTCGTAGAAGCTTCTATTTCCCTTATATAATAGAGAAAGTGTCTGGCCATATACTGTATATATATATATATATATATATATATATATATATATATATATATATATATATATATATATATATATAATATATAGATATATATATTATATAATATATATAATATATATATATATATATATATATATATATATAATATATATATAGATATATATATATAATATATATATATATAATATATATATATATATATATATATAATATATATATAGATATATATATATATAATATATATATATATATATATATATATATAGATATATATATATATACATATACATATACATATATATATATACACATACATATATATACATATATATATGTATACATATATATACATATATATACATATATATATATATATATATATATATATATATATATATATATATATATATATATATATATATAATATATATAATATACAGTAGCATTCCCCGTCCCTTGGGAAAGGGGAGAAGCTGGGAAGCGTTGAATCTGAGTATCTGTGTACATTTCTACCTAAATATCCAGCCGTCAGTTTTGACGGGTGGCATACACTATTCTCTAATAAGCAACTGGATATTGTCTTTGCATGTCACATAATTAAGCAATCTTTAACCTCACTATAACCTCAATTTTTATCACCTCGTCTCTCTAGGGTTTTTTTTTTATTCATTTAATATTCGGGATATCTCTGAATACAAATGAAATGTCATAGAACGCATTACATTTTGGGTAATTTCTTTAAACAAAATTCAAACTTTGAACCGTTCATCATTAAACATTGACTTATTTGTATTAAAAAAATCTATATTGCACCAACTAATCTACATTAATATGCCTTACTTCCCAGATTATAAATAAAATACCCGAACAGTAATGATTTTTTAAATTTTATTAATTTACTTGACTTACAGTTATGACAAAAGAGTTTAATCTGTCGTAAACTTAGTGCTGGGTGCCTTATCATTTCCATTAAGTTCAGTTTAAGGTTATTTCCCCTATAGATAAGAGGGACTAAAGTCCAAACCGATATAGTCTGTTATACCGTAATATGACAGTATTCGCCGTTTCATTTAAGTCATATTTGTTACCACAAAGTTACTATTCCAGTTTTATTTTCATTATTTTATAACATTTTAAGAGACAATTAAACTTGAAGAAAATTTTTCTTCACTAATAAATATGACTTTACTACAGGGTTTTGCCTTTGAACGAGTCAATCATGTATAGATTGTTTGGCTAAATTTTAAACATTCCAACCTTTTGAATTAAATTACAATAAGATAGCATTTGTATTTTAATCAAATAACCCATTTTTGTTTATCTCAGTTCATATAGCCATAATATTATTTGCTCGTAACAAGATTTCCTCTTAGTTTTAAGCAAACATCCCTCACATATTTGGCGATTATTTCTAACACGTTTTAAATCATGATAATTGTCATAGAATTTTCATTCATTATAAGCCATAAACCTGTGATGAGATTTCAGTTCACCTGAGTTCAAACACCTTATTCGAATTTTTTTTCTATCAGTCTCTCAAAGATCCTACTTCTCAATTACTGGTCAAACAACCACATGCTTACATAGGTGAATTAATCTTCTTTTATATCAAAGGCCGCTTTCTATTATTTTAAGTACTGAAGTAATCGAATTCAGTTATTTTTTTAGGATCTCTTCACTTTTCTTTAACATGTCAAAAAATAAATAAAATAGAGCTGGGAAGAACCCAAAACCCAAGAGCTACGAAATCTCATTTGTATTAAAAAGATTTGCACGTCCTTAGTATTATGAATTTTACCTAATTTGGGCCGAAATCTCCTCGTAAAATAATTCGCTAGTATCTCCAATGACGTTAATTTATGCTCAACTTGGATGGATCTAACGCACTTTTTAAGGTCAAGTATCAAAAATAATTATCAGGATTCAATTACCTGGACAAAATTACTCGAGCAGATCACAAATGGTTGGGAAAGTG
>NC_090765.1:27927329-27929829 GCF_036898095.1 Palaemon carinicauda
ACTTTTATACACAATAACAGCCTAATTGAAATAACTATAACAGGGAAATAAATATTTTAAAACACTAAGTTCAAACTGAGTTCTGCCAAGACTTCACTAAAGCCATGCGCGCTCCATTGGTGACGTCACTCTTTGGCCCCGCCCACTCTCCCTTCTCATTGGTTGGTTTTGCCTCTTGTCAGGAAATGATATTTGGAGAGCTAGCATTTCTACTTGCAATTTTCTAGATGCTCTATGCTAGGGCTCTCATTCTCTTCCCATACACCATTCTGGTAACATGGGTGGAAATTTATGTATATTAGAGATATAATAATGGATGAAAACTCTAAAATACAATATGTAATGCACGTAAGCACAACCGGCACGACTGCAGTGCCTGACGTTTGATTATAATCTCGCAATTTGATCTTCATTAAGTTTAATAGAACAGACGGGCAGGAGAAAGTGTTCAGCATCTTGCTGATAACGAGATAATATCTTATCTTTATCAAACTGTCAAAAACTATACAGAATTGAAGGTTTTTAGATGGGATGCCGTACGACTTCCTACCCACGGCTACGGCACAATAGATGCTGATGCTTTTGTTGATGACGTCATTAAAAAACCATACGAAAGTATGCTTTCTCTTTTTAGGTATCAGTTTGCATTAACCTCCTCAGGGTTTTGATAACATGCAGAAAATGAGTCACCGAAAGGAAGGCGAAACGAATGTTACGAGTTACTGAAAGAGGAGGGAGCGAGGGGAGAACATCAAATGGGGGCGGAGCTTCCTCCATGACGTCATGGATCCACAGATCAAAATATAATGCGCGATAATAGATATAATCTTAGATCTATTACTAATAAAATGAGAATGGGGCTTTCTAACATCCTTTACCCATTAATGACGTTACAACGATGCTTTAATCACCCATTAGATACAACAGACGATATTATAACGTTCGTAGGGGCGGAGCTTCCTCCATGACGTCATGGACCCGCAACGATCAAAACAATGCGCGATAATTAGATATAAATTTTAGATCTATTACTAATAAAATGAGAAGGGGAATATCTAACGTCCTATACCCATTAATGAACGTTAGAGGATGAGTTAATGACCCGTTAGACATAACGTTTGATATTCTAACGTTCGTAAATGTTAATATTAAATGAGAGATAATTATAAAACGGGCGGTAATAGGCAAGAATGGTAGAGGGAGCCCGTGTTGCAGGTGTTGGGGCCCCCGTAGCACCCTGGAACGTTAGAGGATGGGTGAGTGTCTCTTGATTATTATTTTACTGATAAAAATATGAGGCAAAACACAAATTTCAGAGATGGCCGAGTCGAAAACAAACGCCTAAGCATCTCCTGCAGTGGAAAAAGTGACCTGTGATATAGGTGATAAAGGACGTTCGGAAGGATATAAAGGAAATTAATATTCTTTCCTTCTCCTTGTGTTTGGTTGTGTGTATGTGTTGTTGTGCGTCGTGAGGGTTTATAGTGCTGAGAGGAGCGGCGTGTGTTTGTCAAGCCGCCGAAGAACAAGAGAAATGTTTTTAGTGTTTTTATTAACGATATTTGCTGTTTGTGTTTGTGTTTGTGTTTAGGCGTTATATCCCATCATATGTAGGTAAGGACTAGCTTTAAGGGCCATGTAGGATCGTGAATATTGTTTTTGGGCGATCATTTTATCGAGTTTTGTTACCGTGTTCCCGCCAGGTTCGTCACAGAAAATGGATTAATCACTTTTTCCAAGGTTTTATACCATTTATACCAGTGCTTTATTTGTTCGTTTCTCTATGAGTGGTTTGTAAATAAGATTTCCATCGTTGCAATATGTCGAATGTTGTGAAATGTAGTTGCTAGTTGATGCACGTAGCCTAATAGCCCTCGCATAGGTTGTATTCCAATAAATCACTGCACGGAACCGATATATAATCAAGGGGGTCAATGAGGAAATCGTGAAAAATCGTGAAGGGTAAATAGCATAAGTAGGCTTAATTTACGAAAAAATATAGACCTAGGGGACGCAATACTGGGGAAAAGCATAGACCTAAGGAAACGGAATTACTGTGGAAAGCATATTTTCGTTATGTGATGTTAGTGGAAGCATTTAATGGGATAGGTGAAAATTGTGTTCCTTTTGTCACTAAAATATCAAATTTGCTATAATTGTACCAGTATATATTTTGATTATGTTCTTACTGAATTACAGTTCATTACTCGATAGGGAAAATTTATTAGATAGATTGTTACATTGGTTGTTACAGGCTCATTTGACATTAGTCTATGGATGGATGTCTACATGTGTATTTAATAAAAACTGAAAATATGGATAATAAAAATTATAAAGTTAAGTAATGTGCAAATGTACTGTCATCGATGTATATTCATCTTGGAGCTAAAAAATTATGTGCATTAACAGAATTGACAGGAACATGAATTTTATCTAAAATAATTTACTTGTAAGTTAGGTTAGGTTTAAAAGTGTAATTTACTTGTAAGTTAGGTTAGGT